>NW_005353460.1:1022917-1024199 GCF_000412655.1 Myotis brandtii
GAGAATACGGCCCGGCATTACCTTTCTAGTTTTGCTTTACTTTTATTTATTTTTCTATTACTAGGTTTTTACTGTCATTATTTTTCCTTCTTTGTTTTTCTACTTCTGTTGGGTCCCAAAGCCTTCCTGGTTCATGGTCTTGGTTCACAGCCAACAATGACAGGGACCTACCCTTCCTTCCCAAGCCTGGCAGTCACCCATGCTGGGGAGGGGGAGGGCTCTCTGCTTTGGGGTCTTTACTTTTATTTATTTTTCTATTACTAGGTTTTTACTGTCATTATTTTTCCTTCTTTGTTTTTCTACTTCTGTTGGGTCCCAAAGCCTTCCTGGTTCATGGTCTTGGTTCACAGCCAACAATGACAGGGACCTACCCTTCCTTCCCAAGCCTGGCAGTCACCCATGCTGGGGAGGGGGAGGGCTCTCTGCTTTGGGGTGCATCCTGTGTGATGAGTGTGACCCCAGAAACGGCCATTCAGATTTTCTCAGGATGGTTTCTGAGTTCTCCCAGGAGCCCTTTGGTTAAAGTAGGTGGAGGTGAGAGGTCAGAATTAAATTCCCATCCAGCAGGTTTGATAGGTACATCGCATGCAGCAAGACTAAAAGCCCCAATTCCGCTCCTTAATTAAAAACATTTTTCATCCCAAACCTATAAAAGGCAGATGTGCTGCACTCCCCCCACCCCAGATCGCTGCTCCGCATTGAGTGCTGCGGCTCCAATCCTTCCTTCTCGAGGCTTAGAAACACAAGGCCATCAAAGCACAGTCTCGCTTCTTCCTCCACCTTCTCCTCGCCCCCTCGTTTCCTCTTTTGCTGAGAAATATTCAGTTCCATCTTTGTGGGGTCCATGTGTTTTTAAGCTTCTCCTGACACCTCCATGCTGATGTTCAGTGGGAAGGCAGCCCATCTTCCCAGCTAGACGGGAGGTAGCTTTTTTTTTATTATTCGAAAACACCTTTTCACCTGGATTTTAAAAAATAAAATAAAAAGCTCAGGCAACAAGACCTGGCTTAGTCAGCTGTACTGAGGCTGTGAATGCATCCAGGTCCTCGGCTCATCTAGGAGCCAAACCTTTGGAAGGAAAATGAGTGAACCCCTTGCCAAGAGGTGGTCAGAAAAATGAGATGCATCCTTGCTTATGATGGTTTCTACCTCCATCGCCTCCTTTACTTCTGATTGCCCTGGACCGAAGACACTGTTTGCTCACCTGATACAGAAAGTTACAAGTTCAATTTAGGATGTGTTGCCAGTATTTACCAGTCCATCAGCCAGCGGTAGCTCTGCT
>NW_005353460.1:1024241-1028293 GCF_000412655.1 Myotis brandtii
ATTACCATTTGTTTTTATCTATTTTCTTAATGGGTCCTTAAGCCTTTTTCCCCACTCAGGTGTTTCCTGCTTTATTCCCAATGATAGTCTGCCCTACTCAGGGCCAGGATACCAAGCCTTCATTCATAGCTGTTTCCTCTTGGGGTGAGCTAAGGTCCTAAAATCAAAGAGACTTCAAGCCGGTAACAGAAGGAGATGAGAGTTTCACCTGCTGGACCCAGTGACATCGTTTAAATGCTCTCTCACTTTTATGGTCTTTCTTTTTCTGGGTTCCAACCAAATGGTCTTATTAAATGTTAAAAAAAAAAAAACTTGCTCTTGTGAGTCATATCAAATACAATCAATAAACCTGAAGGAGAAGAAAGCCCAAGGCATTCACAAGACACTTTTAAGATTTAATTGTTCCTCAGAATTTTAAGCAAGTAGTAGAAAGAAGCTGAATTGCATGAAACCAAATATTTTGCTCTAGGCTCCTAATTCATCTCACTTGCTGGTTCCCAGGAGCTAGTGCCAGCGCGGCCACCGTGGAGCGTGGGACTTTCCAGCACAGACAGGGCTTGTGCCTCCTGCAAGCTAAAGAACCTCCCCGTCTCCCTGAAATGGGGCCGTTGATCAAAGTCTTCTTTGCCCTGAAAATGCCTGGCTTCAAGGACACAGCGGGCTGAGCAGGGTGGAAAGATATATTTTACTAAACACGGGGCACGCCTTCTTGCTTCTCTCTCTACAGGGGAAGTCTGGGAGAGGGGAAGCTGGTGCCGGAGACTGAGGGCTGCGTCCGGTAAGAAGGTGCCCAGAGACAGTATCAAGGGCCCCAGGAGGTGCAGACACAGTCCTGGGGGCTGCAGCGTCAGGAAGCCCCAGAGTGTTTGACTGCTTCCTGCCGGCCGAGGGAGCCTGCTAATGAGGCCGATCTGCTTCCCCGGCTCGCCCACTTGAAATAAAGGAATCCCTCAATCCCTGAGAAAAGCCTGCCACAGACACTCCACAGACCCACAGGGAAAGCACCCACCTGTCCTCTCACACTGCAAAGACCAGATGCGGGGTCTACACAAGAAGACACCCCTGGTGGGGGTGGGGGAGCTGTGGGGCTGCGTTCGGTGCTCACTGCTGCCTTTGGAAGCATACCGCTGCAGAGGAGGTTGAGAGGAGTTTGGGGTGATAGAGAGAACGTGGGGCGCCCACTGCCTGAGAACAGGAGGCCCTTGAGGTTGGGAGAAGAGCACAGGCTCTAGAGCTGAGCCGACCCTTGCCTCCTCACCTTGGGAAAGTTACTTACACTCTCTGAGCCTCAGTTTCTTTACCTGTAAACAGAGATGACAGTTTCTCTAGGAGAGAGTCACTGTGCCGATTAATAAACGAGCATATGTAAAGTTGTGTGGGCCATCCCACTTAGTAGGTGCTCAGGAGAGAGTCACTGTGCCGATTAATAATGTAAAGTTGTGTGGGCCATCCCACTTAGTAGGTGCTCAATAAGTAATAGAGATTACTTTAATAATAATAATTAATAATTACAGGTGGAAGGCAATAGTATAGGGAAGGGGACCATCTGGGCCTGGGTTCAACGGCCTTGACTGCATTAAAGGAAAGTGCGGCTCCGGGCGCCTGCCAAGAGGCAGCTCCAACTGATGAGCCTCCCAGCCCCCACCCAGCTCTTTCCAACGGGGCTTTCGCGTGTGTCCAAACTAGGTCCTGGCACCTTTCCAGAGGCTCAATTCAAGAGAACATTATAGCAATAATACAGCTCCTATTATACACCAGCACTTAGATAGGAAGAAAAATGGCCCTGTGCGTCTGAACCTAAATATATTTTAGAAAATCCCTGCCATTAGGTGCTCAGAGAGCCTGCTGTAAAAACAAACACACAGCCCTGGCCCGGTGGCTCAGTTGGTTGGAGCATCGTCCTGTACACCAAAAGGTTGCGGGTTTGATTCCCAGTCAGAGCACATACCTAGCTAGGTTGTGGGTTCCATCCCCAGTTTCTCTCTCTCCCTCCCTCCCTCCCTTCCACTCTCTCTCTCTCTCTCTCAAAATCAATAAAAACATTTCCTCAGGTGAGGATTAAAAACAAACACACAGAGTTCTGACCAATTCTCCAAACATGTTGCAATCTCATAAAATTAATGTGGCTGTGGACTGCTCTGCAGTAATGCAGCAGAGTGGTCCCTGAGCCCGGCCTCTGGAATCTGAGGACTGGCCAGCTCCATCCCCAACCATCTGTGTGGCCTTGGGCATGGCCGTGGGCTTGTGGTGGAAGCAGAGGAGATGTCTGCAGAACCCTGATGAGGGTCCTCGGCATGAGGTCAGTGCTCAGAACAGGGATGGCTTTGCCATTACTCTTACCATTATTATTGCTGCCCCACTTGGAGAATGCTGAAGTGTACGCAGGCCTACACAAAGGAACCAAGTGTGTATGTAGCTCCGGAACAAGTAAAAATAGGACATCCAAGGGGAGCCAGCCACCAGGGCAGCCAGGTGCGCCTCCTGTTTCTGCTCTGAGGACTGGGAGCTGACACTGGAGTTGTGCTCTGGTTGTACTTCTGTGGGTAGCACATTTCCAGGCCAGTGATGCTGTGCTATGATATGAAAAACCCAGGAGGGTTTATAGAGGGCCTGTCATTTGTAAGAACCCAGTTGAGCCCTGACTGGTTTGGCTCAGTGGATAGAGCGTCGGCCTGTGGATTGAAAGGTCCCAGGTTCGATTCCAGTCAAGGGCATGTACCTTGGTTACGGGCACATCCCCAGTGGGAGGTGTGCAGGAGGCAGCTGATCGATGTTTCTAACTCTCTATCCCTCTCCCTTCCTCTCTGTAAAAATCAATAAAATATATTTATTTTAAAAAAAAAAGAACCCAGTTGAGCACCCCCACCACTCACAAACACAGCCCAGGTTGATAAGTATTGCCCTTACAGGACTTTTGCAGAGTTTTCATCTAGAGATAATCTGCCCTCCATGTCCCAGTGACGAAGCTCCTGGTGCCGCAGAACAAAGGGCTGTGGGTCCTGACAAGGTCCAGCCCCGCAGGCCTGGGCTCCCTGGCACTGCCCGGCCCATCTGCTTCCAGTGGGCCGAGGCTCCTCTACGACAGTGGTGGGCAAATTGCGGCTCTCAAGCCACATGCGGCTCTTTGGCCCCTGGAGTGTGGCTCTTCCACAAAATACCACGTGCAGGCATGCACATACAGTGTGATTGAAACTTCATGGCCCATGTGCAGAAGTCGGTTTTCGGAAAGGAGATAGACGAAACATTTGTGGAAGAGCCATAGTCAAGGGGCCAAAGAGCCGCATGTGGCTCAAGAGCCGCAGTTTGCTGACCACTGCTCTGCCAAGTGTTTCAGGACACACAAAGGTGGGAAAGACAGAGGCCCTGCTCACAGGTGGCCCACAGGCGCACCAGAGAGGAAAGTGCATGCTGGGAGACAAGATATATTTCACTGCTGAGGAGGGAAGACCATCTGCAAGGCCAAATTCCATCCCTGTGCTGGTCGAAGCGGACCACGCCAGGTCCTGGGATGCCTCTGGGCTACATGCACTGCTCTGTGATAATAACACTAATGGGTTAGAGTAGATTTTGAACTGGATTTTCAATTATCCAAAATGCCCACTTGCACCGGGCCTGTGTTCCTTACACATCTGGGAGTGTAGCTGTGCTTGGCTAATTTAACACGGAGCATTAAACGGAGCCAGTTAGGAAGGGGCTCCCCACAGGACCACCCATTAGGCTGCTGGCTGCAGCTGCCTTCTCCCACCCTCCAATGTTCTGAGGAGGCCACTCCCCCTGTGCCCACCTCCCCTCTAACCTGTCCCCCAAGTGCCACCAGCAATTTTCCAGATCGCTGAGGAGCTGATGGCTTGTTTGTGTCACACTCCTGGGCCTTTCAGCTTCTGAGTGTGTTTAGTCTTGATCTTCCAGTACAACAAGAAAGGAAAAAGAGATCTGTTTTCCAAGAGCACAGCTTGGATGCCCCTTCCCAATGCTGGGCTGTCACTCCTGATTTCAAGGTGAATCAGTGACTAACTCTGGGAGAGTCCCCCTGAGGTGGGAGCTGGGGGCGG
>NW_005353460.1:1028390-1032045 GCF_000412655.1 Myotis brandtii
GCGGGGGGTGGGGGGGGGAAGCATTTCTTCATTCCTTTGAGGGTGAGAGAGTGAGAACCAAAGGCTGTGATTGTTATCTCAGCTGTAGGAAGAAAAGAGGAGGCCTCCCAGGCACCTGGACACACTGGCCTCACCATTTCATAGCAGCCAGCATGGGTCACTGGGGACCTGCCCCCTCTTTTCCACCTACATGTTATTCCAGCCATAAATCCAAGTGACAAGCTTGAACTTTCCTCAATTGACATGTTTACAAGGGAAGTCCACATTTGACAGGAAAATTAAGCCTATCAATCACTTAACGAGCTCATTAATGAATGGTTCTCTGATCTCCTCTGGTAGCTGGGTTTATTGATTATGGAGGGGGCAGCCAGGCCCCAGCCCCTTTCCCCCTACGCTTTCACCCAGCTCCCCACCAACCCCTCCTTCTGCCAGATGTTGCTGCCCTCTGACCTCCCTCCGCCACCCAGGCCCCTCTTCTCCCTGAAGCTCACAGAGGGTTCTGGTTCAGGGTTTATCGGGAGGTCAGACCCCCTCCTGGCTCTGTTCTCTGACAGAACAAAGGGAACAGATGCAGGCCTGGCCTCCAAGCACCCACCCGGCATATGGAAGCTATCTCCTCCGTCCCGTAATTACCCAGGAGCTTGCTTGTTCAATGGCTTTGGTTTTTATTGCACAGAAACCGACCTATTCCCCAACATAAAACACTTTAACGGTGTCTCCCTGCGGGGTTTCTGGGAGAGGTCCTGTCAGGTATAAAATGTGCAGAACCCCTCTGACAGCCCGCAGGAGCGAGGCCTTCACAATTATAAAAAGGGGCACAGGACAGGGAGGACAGGAGGATGGAATGCCTGCTGGAAGAGATGGGCTTGCTGGTGGCAAAAAGGAGTTGGGGTCCGGTGGCGTTTGGAGGATCTTACAGAACTTTCTGGAGCATCCGGCAACACTGTTAAGAAAAGCAAGAGGAAGAGCTGGAATTGGGTGAAAGCACAACCAGTCTCCTCCTGTTCCCAACACAAGGGGAGGTGGGGCCTCAGGTCAAAGGCTGGCCGGCATCAAGCATTTGATGAGTGACTGTTTTCTGTAAGACTAAATGGTAGAGTAGATCCTGAAGAGGCCTGGAACTTAGTATATGTTCCATTCATGTAAATAATATAGTTCTGCTCTTGATGTCTCCAGGATATCATACTTACAGCCTTGCAGAAAAGGAGGAAACTTGGTTATGAATTGAGCAACAGAATGAAGGAAGAAATGAGCCATTAACTGGAAATGGGTGGATCTTAAACCCAATAAACCTCTAAGCTCCTGCTTCTAGGAAGTGAGATAACGGAGACTTTCCTGGGTTTCCTCACTCGGAAGAGGTGGCAGAGCCCTAAGTGACCTGAGAGGGCGTGTTAGCTTCCTAGGGCTGCAGGAGCAAACGACCACACACTGGGTGGCTTACAACTACAGAAACGTATTCTCTCACAGTTCCAGAGGCCGGAAGTCTGAAATCAAGGTGTCCTCACATCTGTGCTCCGTTGGAAGGCTCAAGGGAAACGTTCTTCCTTGCCTCTTCCAGCTTCTGGTGGCTCCCAGCAACGCTGGGCTCGTAGCTGCCTCACTCTCCCTCTGCCGCAGTCTTCACATGGCCACCTGCCCCGTGTGTCTCTGTGTCCTCTCCTCTTCTTATAAGTAGACGAGTCATTGGATGTAGGGGCCACCCTAATTCAGTGAAACCTGCAAAGACCCTATTTCCAAATTGCCACCATCACGACTCTTGTGCGTTTGGGCCGTTATTAAGTAAAATAATGGTCACTTGAAGACAAGCCCCACAACACCAGGAATGTCGATCTGATAACTGAATCAGCTCAGTGATGAATGGGCAGGGAGGGGAGCATCCACTGCATGGAGATGCTGGACAAAGGAATGATTCACCTTCCAGGCGGGATGGAGCGGGAGAGCATGAGATTTCATCATGCTACTCAGAATGGCATGCAATTTAAAGCTTATGAATTGTTTACTTCTAGAATTTTCCATTTAATATTTTCGTAACAGAAACTGTGGAAAGTGCAGCCACAGATGGGGGGGACTATTGTAAGGTCATATTCTGAGGTCCCAGGTAGACAGAATTTTTCAGGGGAACACGTATTCAACTCAGAATAAATAAAAAGAATTGTCCAGCACTATTCAACCAAGAATAAAGAGGGTAAAACAGCAGAGGAGAGGGGGTGGCTCCAGGTGCCAGGATGAAGCACTTCCTGACCTCGAGGTAGCTGGAGAAAGGCTAGAGCTGGAGCCAGAGACAGACGGAGGCATGAGGGAAGTGCTGCGGGAGGCAGGAGAAGAATTGTACTAAGGTAAATTGCAAATACGAAAAAATATGAAGACGGCAATTTAAGTGTTTAAAATGTGCTCTGGGTAATTCCAAACAAATTTTAAAGCCATTTTCAGACCATAAAATCCTCTGGTCTAAATCACCGGCTCCCAGGCAGGCCCGGTGCTCAGGCTGCAGAACCTCCCCCAGATGGAGGCTGGCAGGTTTGGGAGTCTTCAGCTAATCTGGCAAATGAGGGATGATTCCTCCCTGTGATGGGAGAGCAGCCCTTCTCAATTTCTCTGGGCACCTTCCCACTCACAGACTGATGTGCAGGTACTTTTGCCCCTTTTTCTCTGCAGCTTTTTCCCAGAAAGGTGGCTTGGTCGTGGGAAACACAAAATAATAAGCCTTGCCAATGGCATGTCCAACCTTGTTGACCAAAGTCTACTTCTTTGGGTCTGAACTCTTCAGTCTCCTTCCAGCCAAGAGCAAAGATCTCTGTGGAAACTCTCTAAATACCATGTGGCTGGAGCAGTGGAACCCCTTCAACATGCTGGTGTTAAGCACCTAGATCATGGCACATTGCAAAGCTCGTGTTTCTAAGCACCACTCCCAATAGCAAGTACCCATCGTGCAGGATGGTACGAGAAGGGGGCAGGGGCAGGGCAGGCTCATCCAGAGCCCGAGGATAAACATACATCCCACCTGAGCATAAGATGGTCCAATCAAGAAATGTGCTATTTAGTAAGTTCCCATGTAATAACAACAAGTCTTGGGGGTCAAGAGAAAGAGCATGGTTTTTGTGTCAGACAGATCCAGTTTTTACATGTGGCCCTGCCTGCCACTTACTAGCTACTTGAACTTGGACTCCTATTGTGCATCCCTAAGCTTTAGTATCCTCATCAGTAAAGTAAGGATTATAATAAATAATGCATATAAGGTACAGGCCATATTAAGCCCTCAATAAACAGAATTTTCTTCTTTCCCTGTGGCTACCTGTGTTGGATAATGCATTTCATACATGTAAATTGTTTGTATTTTTTGGTGGGGTAGGAGTTGGGCAGTGATGGGGAGATGGGAGAATCAAAGTCCACCTAAGGAAAAGTTGACTGATGTATAGAAACCCTCCCATGGTGTAACAGTGGGTTTCCTAAAACTGTCATCTATCAGCCCTGGCCGGTTTAGCTCAGTGGATAGAGCGTCGGCCTGTGGACTGAAGGGTCCCAGGTTCAATTCCAGTCAAGGGCATGTGTCTTGGTTGGGGGCATATCCCCAGTAGGGGGTGTGCAGGAGGCAGTTGATTGATGTGTCTCTCTCATTGATGTTTCTAACTCTCTGTCCCTCTCCCTTCCTTCTGTA
>NW_005353460.1:1038500-1076088 GCF_000412655.1 Myotis brandtii
TTTTAACGTCTCCTTGGGCAAATGAAGAACTTCTATAGCTCTCTCCTAACATGGTGAAAATATGGGTGGGTAGGTACAAAGGACTGGAATGGGAGAGGCAGGGTGACTCCAGCCCAAAAACCACCTCCTGTGATCCAACTTTCTCTGCATAATGTCTCTGTCCTGAGCCCCATACCCTCAGAACCCTTTGTCCATTGGCTAATTGCTTAATACTGTTGAAGAGTTAAGGAATTATGTATAAATATCCGACCCCTCACAAGGCCTTATGCAGACAACATTTTAATACAAAGGAGTAAATTTTTTTAATCCTCACTCAAGGATATGTTTTTCTGATTTTAGAGAGAGGGGAGGTAAAGAGAGAGAGAAACATCAATCTATATGAGAAACATTGATTGGTTGTCTCCCATAGGCTCCCCCACTGGGGCTCAAACTGCAATCTGGGCATCTGTCCTAACTGAGAATCCAACTAACAACCTTTCCGGTGCACAGTCTAATACTCCAACCAACTGAGCCACACCAGCCATGGCACAAAGGAGTAATTTTAATAGCAGGAATTTTAAGCCAGGCCAAAGGTCTTTAGGGGGAGATATTTTTGGTGTTTCAGGCCCTGATCCTGCATCCTTTTACTCTATTGGTGGTCTTTGGGGTGTAACTGTGCAGTATCATCCCCACCATGGGTGCTTCTATTTCCCAGCCTCTTGACTTTGGGTTTAGCCATGTGACTTTCCTTGTCCAATAAACCTTGAGTATTTCCACTTCTGCTATTGCAGCTTTGGCATTGCCATGAGAGGAATATGTCCAGGCTAGTCCACTGGTCCCGTGAGGAAGATGAGAGACATGTGGACCCATAAAGCCTGACAGAGATCCACCCAGCCCCAGTCAACTCCCGCTGACCTGCAGAATCATGAGAATAAATGATTGTTATTTTTAGCCACTGAGTTTGAGTGGTTGTTACGCAGTGTCTTTGTAGCATTGACTAACTGATACAGGAGCCTTCTGGCAGCTTTCAAAACATACCCCAAAGGTGGAGTTCACTTTCCTACCAATGGGGTCAGCCTGGTGGAGTCCTGCAGCAGGAAGAGACAAAGGCACATGTAGGCACTGGCCACCCAGAGAAGAAGGAAACTAGAGCAGGGGGAATGTAACAAAAGGCAACCTTTCCTTCCTTATTTGCTGCTACAACCATCTCACCCATGACCCACATGTACCCAGGATCTGGAAATTTCATATATCTCCACTCCGCACCCCCATCAATGTGCATGGCTCCTGAATACAGTGCAAAACTGAAGACAGGGAAAGCCGTCCTTCTCACACAGAGTTAACCACACCCCTGAGTTTGTACCCAGGGCTTGAATCTTTCATCACTCAACACTGTTGCACCAGACCACACCTGCCTGTCCCTCAGCACCATCCACCTTGGGGCACAGACAGGAGTGGGTCCCAGAAGAAAGAGAAGCTCCAGTTACAAAATCAAATTTTGATCTGAGATAAATCCCTTGCCCAGTCCTCCCTTAGTGATAAGGGGAGAGAGGATTGAAAAAAAAAATTCAAGCTGTCATCCTTGTGAAAGACAGATCAGGTTTCCTAGACAGGAGAGCAGCCCCTGTGGCACCCCTTCCATCTATGTCTGGTGAGTTATGGATCTTCTCTTTGGGGAGGAGGCACACAGGAAAGAGTTTAACAGGCTGATTCCTGTATCAGCACACCACGTGCCCTCTATGTCCCAGGGCACCAGCCCTGTCCTCAAGGGTCAGCAATCAGAGGAGCATGTCTGGGCTCCAAGTCTCTTCCTTCCATACTCTAGGCCAGCCCACCCATACCAGCAGGACTTGGATAACTCTTTACCAGGGACACAGCAGACCAAGAAGGCTCATCTTCTCTGCTCTTTAATTTAATAAGAAAACAGTGGCAAAGAGGAATGAGAGGGGCAAGGGGTCAATGCTGAGACAGCAGAACTACTGCTATGGAAACCAGACTCCAGTTCACAGTGAATTCTAGAGAAAATGCCAACCATCAGGGCAAATGAGAGAACAGAGAGAGAAAAGTAGCACTGGAGGGGACTTAGGAGGGACTGTTCTACTACACTGCCCCCCACCCCCGCCACCAAATTCCAATTTTTGCTTTTTCTTTGAGCTGCATCAAGGCCAGGATCCTGTTAGAGATCCTTGTTTAACGGGGCCCAAAGAACTACTGCAACTCCCCCAAACTACTTAACAACTTTCAGAAATGGCATCTTTCTAATCTGGATTGGAAAAGGTACAGCAAACCTTGAAAATGAGTATGAGGTCGTTAATGAGAAAATAAAGGGTTTGATCCAAAGGGCGATATTGTGAGTCAATCTGAAGATTGGCCAGACAATCCCTTTTCTAGAGTCATGAACACACCAGAAAGAATGTTTCCATAGAACAAAAACTTGGAGGTAGTGGTCAGTGTTAGGTCTAATCAAATAATGGAATCGATACCCTCTCCGCTGGGAACTGACCTTTAGACCACTTCCCAACAGACATGCCCTTTCGCTTAGACCACACTCATTTGCTAAGACCATTATCTTTCCTCTCCAGACTTTCCCAGGATCCACACCCACCCAGAGAGTCCCCCCTGAAAAAGCCCACAGAGAGTCCTTTAAGACTTCTGACCCCCCCATTCCTGGGTGCTGAAGCCATTTTGGGGCTCATCCCATCTGGTCTCCAGATGACCTAATAAATTTATTATCCCTTACTACTTTGGCCTCATGCATTCCTCCTTCGTTGACCCTAACAGTCAGCATTCCCAAACACCACCATAAATTTATCTTCAGTGTGGAAAGTGTCAACTTATGCTCAACAGAGTGTGATTTGTGTCTTTCTGGGCATTCTAGGATGCAAGGGTATTCAGAACACTCAACTAAATGAAGCACTATTTTCAAAAAAAATTGATTAGTAATTAAACAGTGTACAATAACTGTACCTTGTTTTTGATTTACACACTAGATTTCTTAACAAGTACATAATAAAATTTTATAAACCCCATGCAAACTATGATCCATGGGTCAAACCCAGCCTACTGTGAGTTTTTGTACTGCCTGTGAACTAAAAATAGTTTTTATGTATTTTAGTGGTTGGAAAAAATCAAGAGGAGAATAGGATTTTGTGACACATGACAATTATGTGAAGTTCACATGTCAGTGTTCATACATAAGGGTTTATTAGAAAGCAGTCATACTAATTCTATATATGTATTGTCTATGGCTACTTGTGTACTACCATGCAGAATTGAGACCATGTGACAGAGACCATATGCCCCACCAAGCCTAAAATACTTGCTATCTGGTCATTTACAGAAAATGTTTGCTGACCCTTCCTATAAACACACTTTAGGAATTGCCTACTTAACAGAAGTCTGTGAATAGGTACACCTTCTCTAAGGTGAACAACTCTAGTTCATTTGGCTCTTGAATTCTTTTGAAATAAGGTACCTATGTATTTATGATTCACTTCCCACCCACAGTGACTGCATGGAGTTTGCCTCTACCTTATTGGGAACGAAGGTCGCAGGACAAAATCACCCATGTCTGGAATATACCACCTTGGCAGTGAAGATCGGCCTTGTATTCCAGGCAGGGAGTGAAGAGGATGTTCCTGGATGATCATCCACAAGGAAAGCAGCTGTTCAGTGAAATTCATGATCAATGCCTGCCTCCTTAAATGGCAGGGAAAGGAGCAGCTGAGATTCCTCCTTGGAAATCAGCATGGTAGAGTGGAAAGTCCAGCAGCTTTGATGTCAGGCCCATCTAAGTTTAAATGCCACATTTGTTAGTGACTGGCTCTTTGACAGTAAGTAACTTAATCTTTCTGAGCCTCAGTGTCCTCATCTGCAACACAAAGGTTATGCCTGTCTCATGGAGTCAACATGCTGTGTTATCATGAGATGATGTACATGAATGGAGCACCTAGCTTGGTAAATGTGTCACAGTGGTTTCACTCTCTTGAGTGGATAATGGTGCTCTGCCACTTATTAGTCCTGTGACCTTGGGCAAGTCACCTCACCTGTCTGTGCCACAGTTTCTTCTGTGGTAAAATGGATATGGTAATAGCCTACTCTCATTTTGCTGTGAGGGTTCACTGAAGCACTTAGAACAGTGGTGACCCAGGGCAAGTGTTCAGTAAGTGTCAGTTGTGATTGTGACCTGGGATATTTAGATGATCCTTCAATAAAGTGCTTTGATCTAGTTAGCAGGAATACTAGTACACTGGCCATGAGTGCGGATTTTCAACCCCTCCCTCTGTGCATCAAAACAAACTCTTCTTTGTCCAAAGGTGCACTGACAAGCTTAGCCACCAACCCTCAGGGTCTGGAGGTCAGATGACATTCTCAAGACTTCTGGAGCTTAAACACATGTGCAATGGGCAGAACCAACAGAACTTCCCATTCTTTCTGCTCCTTGGACCCTGGGATTTAAAGAATAAGGTCTAGGTAACTGGGCAGCTAGAGATTTACTGGATCTTTAACTCATCTCCTGCCTGCCTGTGACCTTACCTAACAGTAAATCACAGACTATGGTGGCCCGTAAGCCATCAAGATCAGTTTGACTTTTCTGTACAATAATCACTCTCCTAAACCTGTGCTTATGCTGTGCCCTCCAGTAGAAATGTCATCTCTCCCACTTCTACACCTGAGACAGTTGCTATTCATCTGCTGTCCCAGCTCAAATGACACCCTTAAAAACCTTCCCCTATCCTCTAAAAGGGGTCTCATCCTCTCTTTGATCAGACTTCCATTATATCATGGTTTGCATATCACATTGTGGTTAAGGGAGTTTGTGTCTATGTCCTTTCCTCTATTCAATGCACCTTGAGGGCAAGGCCAATTTACTCTTTCTTAGTATTCTCAGCTCCTACTATATGCTCATCACACAATAAGGATGCACCAAATGTGTGCTGCCTAAATGAATAAATGAATGAACAAAATGTACATTAGCAAGCAACTGGGAAAAGGATGGAGACAAATTTTTAAAATGCAGTGTGGCAATGGTGATGAAAGGAGACTTGACTTTGGGTGGTGAACACACAATACAATATACAGATGATGTATTACAGAATTATACACCTGAAACCTATATCATTTTATTCTCCAATGCCACCCCAATAAATTTAAAAGCAATGCCCTGACCAGTTTGGCTCAGTGGATAGAGATCTGAAACCTATATCATTTTATTCTCCAATGTCACCCCAATAAATTTAATGAAAATTTAAAAGCAATGCCCTGACCAGTTTGGCTCAGTGGATAGAGCCGTCGGCCTGAGGACTTAAGGGTCCCAGGTTCCATTCCGGTCAAGGGCATGTACCTTGGTTGTGGGCACATCCCCAGTAGAGAGTGTGCAGGAGGCAGCTGATCGATGTTTCTCTCTCATCGATGTTTCTAACTCTCTATTCCTCTCTGTAAAAAATCAATAAAATATATTTTTTAAAAAAATTTAAAGCAAAAATAAATAAATAAATAATTCAGTGTGACTCAGCATCTCTTGGGTGTCACAACAGAGACCAATGTGGTTTTAAGATGTTTCCTCGAAACCTCACTCTTTCCAGTTGCGGGTGCGGGCTGTTTGGGCTTCTCTCAGCTGCCCAAATCACTGGATGTTTCCTCGAAACCTCACTCTTTCCAGTTGTGGGTGTGGGCTGTTTGGGCTTCTCTCAGCTGCCCAAATCACTGGGTGCTCATGCACTTCCAGCTTAGACCTGGGGCCGTGCTGCATAATGCGTTCATGTAAATGATCTGTCATCTTGACCAGCAAGGTTAAAGCAAGGTACATGTTAAAAGAAGAATGAGAAGAACCGCAGAGCAGCATGGAGAGTTCCAGTGCAACTGTTTTATATGAAAGGTCAAGTTCACCTTGTGTCAGGCACTTGGGCTAATAGTTACCGATTAAAGGAGACAATATCATAAATTTTTTTGGCTTATTAACTCCTGGTTAGCCCCCAACTCTCCACCCCCCTGATTGGAAAGCCTTCCCCGGGCTTCTGCGAGCATGGGCTTCTTTGCAGTGTCTTCTTTTGCCACAGAGCAGCACACACTGAGTTCAGCGCTCTCTATGTTTCTGCCCAGTGCTTCCTCCCATTTCCAGAAAACGACCTGGATCCTCCCCATATGGCTGATTTTCTCTACATTTCCTATTTTGAGGGTAACCTTAAAGAAAAGTGACATGGCTGCAGTCTGCGGCTGGGCCAGAAGGGGGAGGCTGACTGAAGTGGATTCCTGCAAGTCTGTAAAAAAACAGTACTTTATGGGGTGTGGGGGGTGAGGGAGAAGAGGCGGGTGGAAACCCGGAGAGGAAGCGAAGGAGGGGTAGTGAAATCAAAATAATAATCATAAAATACTAATTGCAGCCATCATTTCAGTGTGCTCGATGCTTTACATATGTAGGCACATTTCATCCTCACAACAACCCCAGGAGGTAGGTATTAATATCCCCATTTTTCAGATGAGGAAATCAAAATGCCAAAAAAGAAACCCTTCAAACTTTCAATTTGTACACTAATTTTAAGGCAGTTGGATTGCTGGGCTATAACCAAGTCATTTCATAAGTAAATACTGGCAGTTTGATTTTTTTTTTTAATTTTTAATGTTCACTATTCCAGGCCTCAGGTCAGTAACCGAATATGTGGGAAGTCTTTAAAAATACCAACGCGAGCATTTGAAATAGCACAGCTGAAAACCACTACTTTCCACACTGGGCTTCATTCAGAGTTCAAGGTTGTACATTTTTCTCCCACACAAATTCAACAGAACAAGAAACCACAAGAATTGAGTGTTTTCCAAGTCTGAGCAGGGGAGTATGAACTTCAGAAAGAAAGAAAAAAAAGCCATGAGGAGAAATGTATTTGAAAGCACTTCTCTGACAAACTTTGCACCTCGGTTTCCTGGCTTCAAGGCCCTTGAATCAGTGTGGATATTTAACACACACCAAATCACCAGTGGCAGTCGTAAATATCCAACAAGACGAATATTGTGGTCAATTTCCTGATGGGCCTAATACTGGTTATAATTTTCCAGATGAATCACTTCTGTTTTATACAAAGGCCATACCACAACCAGCTCCAAATCTGCCCGCCCCCTCCATGAACTCCGGCAATGTTGTCCATCAGGTTAAACTTTCTTAGAATGTACTAAACCGTAGTCATTTTTCTGTCCATTGTATTCCCGCTAGCAGATTGCATATGCCCCAAAGTGTGTGCTACAGAGGTTTCCTCTAGTGAGGATTTATGAAGTGTTCCTGAAGGAATAAAGAAATGAACCTCAGCAGACTGTATATCTCTGCATTTAGGTTTTCTTTTAGTGTGAGGGCTTGGGGCTTTGAGGTGGAGAAAGGAATAGGGTTTTGTTTTTGTTTTTTTATCTTTTTATCCCCATTATATTTCAATTGAATTTGTCAAGAGGCTCAGAGTTTTATTTTCCCAACATGAATCACTGATGATCTAACTAATTACGTATCCATCCTGCCCTACGGAGTGAGGTCATGAGAGAATGGATGGGTTCAGTTGACCTCCTCTGGACCGTAGTGTCACAGCCCCCATTTAAGAACTCGAGTTCAATGCCAAAATTGCCAGTTTAGGTTAGAATCACACTTAAATGTATCTGATTATACACAAAGGCGCACAAATGCAATATGTCATCTTTAATGGTTCAGAACAAAGCCTAAAAAAAAAAAATAGTGTCCTAGCACAGATGAATTTTATAACCTTTGATATATGGCTTTCATTATTAACAATAATTTCTGTAACTGCATCCAAATTCGGGAAGACACCCGATGAATATTAATTTTATTTTTGATTTATTTTCTGCTCCCGGTGGCTCCCTCTAGGACAGACCTGCCTTCCCAGCATCCCTTTTGCCCTGGAATCTTACATCCTCCAGAGTGAAATTCTCATGGTCTTGGGGACAGCCTGATTCCAGAAATACTGCATTCTGGGTTTTGCTATTCTGCCGGGAAAACGAGGATTTTTCTTTCGCCTTTGCATTTTCTTATGACTTTATATTTTACAAAGATTTCCCCCTCACACACCCTTTGTCATTATATTAAAATCTAATTGCAAGACAACTCTCTTCACCTAAGTCATCAACAAAGCCCAATTATTTCTAATGCATGCAGAAGGGGGGAAAAGTGCCAAACAATAAAAAGGCATGCAGTAACCTAAGCCTTTTTCACAGTCAGGCTTCAAGTTCACATGTGAATTTATGCCAGTTTTGACATTAGCCGAAAAAATTAACAGTTCTCAAAAATGAAACTCTCACAAAAGGGGTTTTGTGTTTCAAGCAGAATAAATTATAGTGTGATGTTATTAAAACACTTAGTTGTTAAGTTGCCAAGAAAATCCAGTATATTCACACAGACTCGAGGACCTGTCTCCATGCAAAGTAATTAAATTAGATTTATGGGCTGCATTACATCAGTGTTTGATAGTTCATTTTTCCTTTCTTCATATTTTGCCCTGCTTTATTAGAGCATGTGACAGATGGTAAAAATAGTGTGAAGTTTCTTGGCCCTGTGCTAAATCCCCTTTCGGTAGTATATCTCTCTTCTGTCAGTTCTCCCCAGCGATGATAAATTAACCTCTCTCTTTGTATCCCAAGTGTGGCAGTAAAGCTCTCTTTGACACAGCACTATCACTTTATCTTAATCTGTGCTGTTTCGAGGAGAGAGGGAGATGATGCAATCGCCACCATGAGTTTAAAGGGAAGATTTATCGTGTCAGAAAAAGGGAGGATGATTAATATAATATGCATCATTATATTTTTCATTTTGTCTCATTTGTCGCCTTCTCCTGATCCAAGGCAAGGAGTTCGCCCGGGTGGGCCGTCCCCTGGACAGCCTGTCACCTCAGGCTCTGTTTGGAGGGCTGAGCCTCGGGGCTGGCAGGTGGAGGGTGGCCAGTCCTTCTCCTCACTACCCAGCCTCCCCCAGGCCACCAGGAAGGGGTGGCTTTTTCTCGAAGGTGACTGGAGCCAGCTTCCTGACTTTCCTGAAGAAAGGCAGTGGCACCTGGGTCTGTGTGGCGCAAGGCTCCCCTTCGGGAAGGGAACATCACTGAGGTCTCAGGGCAGTATTCGAGGTGGATCAAGTCCAAGTGTGACCTGAGACTGCACAGGGGTGGGGTCATCCAGCCTTTACGACACTCTGCTGGCAGGACTAGAAGAAGCAGTGCCCTATATAATGTTTTTGCAGAAAGGGACTTATCATTTCCCCTACTTACAGTACAGTTATAGTCTCCTTCAGCTACTCCTTGGCTATAAATTGCTTCTATCTGAAAATTGGGTTTATTTATTCCACTCAGTAAGCATGTATTAGCTGTGTCACACACTGGCTGGATACAAAGGTGAGCAGAGGGCCTATCTCTGCCCTCACAAAGCTCATGTCCTAGCCAATGGAAAGCCTTGGCCAAATGCAGTGAGCATCTCTCCCTCCCAGGTCCTCTCAGCATTGAGGGTGCCAGGGAGAGATCCTGGACCCACTGCTTTCCCCAAATCAAGGAAAGCAGAGTCATCCCAAATCAGATGAGCATAAATTGGGGACATAATGGGAAAGTATCACTTAAAGTGGAAAAAAAATCCTGGTATGGCTCCTCAAAAGTGAATAATCCTTTTTATGAAGTGACTGATCACACCTCAATTTCTCGGCTTCAAAATTTGGATTTTTTAATATTTGCTGAAAGTAAGGTAACCCTCTAGAATCCCAGCCAAATGAAATATTTTCACCCAGTTTTCCACAAAGACTCAGGCAGAAGAACCAAATGGCAGGAGGACTGTCTTAACGAATCTTACTCACCTGGACAATCAACTCTTTTCCTCCTTCTCTAGGGCTACCTTCCCCTACCCCCTAGGAGGGGGACCAGCCACCACATTTTCACTTGCACTGCATGACACCCCTTGTTCATTATAATTGACTAGAGGCTTGACGCACGAAATTCATGTAAGGGGCTTGGCCCTCACAGCCACGACTTCGTCCGGAAGGTCGTCCAGATGGTCGTTCTGCTGTTAGGTCTAATTAGCATATTAGCTCTTTATTATATAGGATTAGACCAGGCCTAGACCAATAGGGTTCTCTCTCTACCAGGAATTTGGAATTGAGGCAGAATAACAGCCAGTAAGATGGAGAGGGAAGGAGAGAACTCAAGATGCTGGGGCAGGTAACATAGGCCATAAGAATGGAAAGACAGAAAGCTGGAGCAGACTCATAGAGAGTGGAGTCAAGAGACACTGCAAGAGCCTCCTGGAACCTGATGTGGCTTGCCATGCACTCTTGAGTCCTTGAGCCCATGAAATGCCCTTGTTTCCTTAAAACAAATTCCCCTTTTTTCTTTTTCTTGTTTTTATTCACAAGGTGGTTGGGTACCATTTGGGGAGTTTGAGCAAAAGAATGGCAAATTCAAAGCTCTCTTTTGATGTGAAGTATAAACAAATGGGAATTTGTACAATTAAAGCATTATCATTTTAGAGGGAACTTCCTAACAAGTTAAGATAACAGTGAAAGGGATGCCTTACAAAGCAAGGAGCTCTCCATTATTCAAACAAAAGCTGAATTTCAATTCTCTGTAAAAGAAATCTTGTGTTGATTAGAAGATAAGATGCTTGGGGCATTTTTCTAATGTATTAAAAGAGGGAAAAATACCAAAATTAGTCGACAGAAGGAGAAAGAAATTATAAGGATCCCCAAGTGTGTTATCCAAATTGGCCTCTTTCTTTTTATTTTTTTTATTTTTTATTGTTCAATTTTATTTTGTATTGGTTTCAGGTGTACTAAACAATCATATACTTTACACAGGGTTCCCCTCAATATTTCCAGTACCCCAAGTGGCACCATACATAGTTCTTGCAATATTATTAACTACTAGAGGCCCGGTGCACAAAATTTGTGCACTCAGGGGGGTCCCTCAGCCGGGGCTGTGCCCTCTTGCAGTTCAGGAACCCTCAGGGGATGTCTGACTGATGGCTTAGTCCCACAGGGAGTGGGTCTAAGCCATCAATCAGACTTCCTTAGCGCTGCCGCGGAGGTAGGAGAGGCTCCCACCACCACCACTGCACTCGCCAGCGGTGAGTCCAGCTCAGGACTTCTGGCTGAGTGGTGCTCCTCCTTTGGGAGCACACTGACCACCAGGGGGCAGCTCCTGCATTGAGCATCTGCCCCCTAGTAGTCAGTGCACATCATAGGGATTGGTCGTTCTGCCATTTGGTTGATTTGCATATTAGCCTTTTATTATATAGGATATTCCCTAAGCTTGACTTATATCCCTGTGACTATTTTGTAACTACCAATCTGTAGTTCTCAATCCCTTAGGAGATTTATCTGAAGAAACCCAAAACACTAATGGTTCTCTTTCTTAAGAAGAAAAAGAATGTAAAAAATATATAAAATAAGTTAGGAAATGTGAAGGAGTAAAATATATTAGTATGTCCAAGTTCCAGTCATGGTGAGCTGGACCCTTCCTTTCTGGAGTCCAGCTATTTTAAGTTTAATTCTTAAAATAAATTTCTCCTTTTTCTTAAAGTAGATCAAATTGCTTTCTGTTCCTTGCAACCAAAAAGGTTTTAACACACCTGTATTTCCCACAAGTCCCTTTCAGGCTAACTTCTTTTGTTCTCCCACAATCAGGCCTTGCTCATTTCTACGCTCTGGCGTTTACTAAGGTTGGTTCCTTCACCAGAAATGGCCTTCTTTTCCCGATAATCTAGCCCACTCCTGACTCAAGTGCCTCCTCCACCGTGAGAACCACTCCAGCACACATTGATGGTTTCTCTCTTGAGTCTCTCCTTCTAGTTAGTCTATGGCATTAAATTTAATAACTCATTTATTTTGTAATGTGTGTTATGCTACTGATCCTAAGAGGCTATGAGCATCCTGAAGGCAGCAACATAGCTTAAGAGCCCTGAGAGTATCTCTTTTGGTGCCAGCAGCTGGGGTGCCTTCACTGGGGCCCCTTTTCCCAGCTGGACCCCTGGCTGCCTGGCAGGCTGGGTAGAGGGCACTGGAGAATGGGAGAGCCTTTCTTTAGACAGACCTGCAGTGTCTCTGGTCTTGTCCTCCTCCCCAGCATCAAGGAGTTTCTTCTCCACCATCTCCCACAGGGCCGGGACCTCACTTTTAGCAGAATGAGAGAGTAACAACATTGCCCTGGGCTATGGAAAAGGGGATGCCATTCACAAGAGAACCAAATGTATCGCTGCCAGAAAAAGTAGCGTCCACTAGCAGAGATATGGGGTGATGCGTATAAACCCAAACTTTGGATGAACTAAGCATCATTCCAACTTAATTTTGGAAATCTAAATATATGGAATGCATTAGCTAATTTTATTTTTGGCAGCAGACTTAACTATTCTAATCATGTTTTTGCTCCAGCGAATTTTAAAATTAGTTTGCATTTCCTAAGTACACATCAGCTGGGTGAGGGCTGAAGGAGGGAGAAATGAGAGGGAGGTGCTAGAAGAAAGCTAGGTTGGGATTAAAACTTTCCTGGCAGATGCTTCCTTAAGTGGATACATGCAGATACTTGAAAACTGACTAGTACTGAGTCCTTGGCCTAGAACCGTGGTCGGCAAACTGTGGCTCACGAGCCACATGCGGCTCTTTGGCCCCTTGAGTGTGGCTCTTCCACAAAATACCACATGCAGGCGCGCACATACAGTGCGATTGAAACTTTGTGGCCCATGCGCAGAAGTATATTTTCAGCTTGGATGAGTCTATTTTGAAGAAGTGGTGGAAGAATCTGGTTACTGTAGTGCAAAAAGGTACCAGCCCAAGAGAATTATAAAGAATTATAAGGTAACAAGGGGGGTGGGTAGGGAGGGTTATTTATTTACTGCCTGCATACCTCCTGGAGAAACAAAATTTCTGTGTGATAGCAAGTGTCCTTTACTTATTTATAGTTGATTAATCTATTATTCTCTGCTAACATGGTAGTAATAGTAAATGACAATGAAACCCATGTTTCTTTTGAGGGTTCAGTGTGCTTTGCAAGCATGATTTCTTTACCTTTTGTCAGATTTGGGAGGTGGGGGTGGACCAGCGTCTCTACTGCCTAGGGAGTTGACATGCATCAAAAGTCTTTTCCGAAGTCCACCCTCATCTTCAAGGATATAGTGATAGTGATGACCATCTGTGGGACTGCTGCTCTGCACTAGAAAATTTACATATTAATTTGACATCTCCACCACAACCCTGCAGGTTTGGTTGAATAAACATCTTCAATTTACCGGTGAGGAAACTGAGTCACGGAGAGGTTAAGTAACTTTAGATACGGTCACACAGCCAGAAAGTAGGTGAGCTGAGACAGGAATCGAATGTTCTGTCCCCTGCACACTCTTACAGTGTGACCGCACAAGAAATACAGATGCTCCCTGGGATCCGGCAGAGGGCTGATGGAGGCATACACAGGCTGCCGTGGCCTTGAGACTGAGAGCAGCCACTGACATTGCTCTATAGCCAGTTGGGAGGGAAAAAAGAAAATGTGTAAGATAATTCATTCTGGCCTTGATCTCCATTAGATTCTGCCTCTACAGAATTTTTTAGAAATATGGACTATGAGTAGAAAAGGTAGTCAAAGAGGTGTCCAATTACAGTAAGGACAGAAGAAACTATAAAGAAATTATGTATGAATAAGCCATCATTAAATTAAGGACTATTTAAAAGAACAAATATTTAGTAAGTGTATCAGTCAGGGTTCTCCAGAGAAACAGAGCCAATAAGAGATATGTGTTTGTGTGCATGTGTGTGTTTGTGCATGTGTGTGTATATATATGTGTGTATGTATGAAGTAAAGAGGTACATTTTAAGGACATAGTTCACACAGTTGTGGAGGCTGGCAAGTCTGAAACCTGTAGAACAGGCCAGCAGGCTGGGAAGTCAGGCAGGAGTTGATGCTGCAGTTTTGAGGCAGAACATCCTCCTGGGAAACCTCAGTTTTTGCTCTTAAGATTTTGAACTGAGTGGACATCATCCACCCACATGATCAATAGTGTTTTCCTTTACATAAAGCTGATTGATTATAGATGTTAACTACATTTTAATAATTCCTCCACAGCAACACCTAGATTTGCATTTGATTAAATCATAGGGTGCCAGAACCTGGCCTAGTTCACATATAAAACTAACCATTATGGTAGGATTACCCTAACACAATGATTTTCACTCTTTTACGTTCTCTTCCAATAGTAATATATTTTTTAGATAGTTGTATAAAACTATATTACAAAAATTTACTATTTTTATTATGCATATAATACATGTTCATTATAGAAAATTTGTATACATAAAAATGTGTTGTTCTAATTTCTTATGTAATTTGTAAACTCTTTTTCATGTTTATAAAACTATGTCCTCCATAGGATTATGGGCACCATAATAATAGGGGACCATGTCCCACTCGTCTTTTATGCCTACCATTAATTATGATGCCTGGAACATACTAGGTGCTCAATATGTACTGGTTGAAAAGTTGGGTTTTGTTACATAATAATAATATTTATTGTTTGTAATAACTACATAATAATCAAAATAAAATGCTAAAATTATCTTAGCTCATTACCTATTATTAAGCATTTATATTGTTTTCAGGTATTGTTTTTTTAATTTTTCTATGATAACTTTTACTGTCAAGAACTTCTTTGAACACATACATTTGTCTACCATCCCAATAATTCAAGAAAATTTATTTATACGAGTTCTCCTTTAGAGTACCTTGGCCTTAAACAATCACTCAGATTAGTCAATCTACTGATTAATTTAGAGGAAAGCCTGGGTCAAAGTGATTATTTGAAAGATCCATTGAATCTAGAACAATAGCCTCATAATAATAACTAGTAATTATGAAGCTCATTACAAAACTGCCCTGAAAAAAAAATAAGCTTTGTTAATATAGCAGGTTTTTTGCCTGTTAGCTCTCAGTCCCACATCCACCCTCTTATGATAATATGGCTGGAAGTCTGCAAACTACATTTCCCAGGTGCCTTTGGCAGTGGGTTTTCTGTTCGGTTTTGTCAGGCTTGCAAGAAAATCAAGATATGAGAGAAGGGAACAGATCTCTCTCTCTCTTTCTCTCTCTCTCTCTCTCTCTCTCTCTCTCTCTCTCTTGTCCATTCTCTCTCTCCACCCACTCCCATTCTTTCCTCTTTTCTCTGATAGTGTTTCTTCCATTATTCCAGTTTTTGAAGCTGTGATCCACCCTCTACAATCTTAAGGTTCTGAAAACCCCATCACCACACCGTTGTCCTCCAGCCCTAGATAATCTCTGAACCAACTTCATCTCTGAATCACTTTCATCTCTCCATTTGGCTCTTTGACTTTCCAAAATCTTTGTAACCCATCCCCTGTGTTAAACAGCCTCGGTTTGAAATACTGAAGTTGGTTTCTGTTTTCCTGACCAGACCCTGATTGAAACAACAAAGACAGAATTCTCTATGAGAAACTGCTCAGCTGGCTTTGCCCACTTTAGTCTCCAAAAGTGTTAATCTGGGTATACTCTTCCAAAATATCTCTGCATACAGAGATTAAGCGTGTTTTTTGGTATTTTCTCTATGTTATGATGTATTGACACCTTACAAAGCTTCCTGGCCAGGGGGAGACGGCCCTTCCGGGACTAGCCCTTTCTTAGAGACAGCAAAGGACCCGCCGGAGCACATCTCTTAGATACAAACCAGCCAATCCTGAGACTGCAGCCAGTCCTCACGTCAGTGCCATTCCCAGGGCTTCCTTCCTCCCCAGCCTCAGCCTCCTGTTCTCTATATAGAGCAGTGATGGTGAACCTATGACATGCGTGTCAGAGGTGACACGCGAACTCATTTTTTTTGGTTGATTTTTCTTTGTTAAACGGCATTTAAATATATAAAATAAATATCAAAAATATAAGTCTTTGTTTTACTATGGTTGCAAATAAATTTCTATATGCGACACGGCACCAGAGTTAAGTTAGGGTTTTTCAAAATGCTGACACGCTGAGCTCAAAAGGTTTGCCATCACTGATATAGAGATATGTAGAAATTCTTATCTATAGCAATACTTTCAAAAGTTCTTTTAGTGTCTTCAAGAAGATGTGAAAAGGTTGTTATAACAGAACTCAGACTTTGTAGTCAAAGACAAGCACTGCACAGAATACCAAACATATTGACATACGACTGATGATAAAGGTTATAAGGTTATCAGATTTCAGTCCCTCTTCTTTCCCTCAAGATCATCTCTAACCTTCTAAGGAAGTGGTTATGATCCAGGCAACCTTTTTCTCTGCTCCCACCCCTTCTTTCAGGCTGGAACATCAGCCCCTTCTTTGAAGACCAATGTTATAAATCTCAGACTTGACTCATGGTGGACAGGGCAGCCTTTAGTAAATGCAAAAGAGTTATCATTCTCTTTATTTTTCTTTCTTTTCTCAGGAGATTAACAAGGGGGTTGAAAGAGTACTAGCAAAACCTTAAAAGGAAGTTCATAGAAACCTGAGAAGCTGAGCATTAGCTGGGCAAGGCCTCACAGGAACTGGAATAGAGAACTAAAAAGGCTTCGTGAACTAAGCATTCTCTCTCTCTCTCTCTCTCTCTCTCTCTCTCTCTCTCTCTCTCTTCCTCCTCCCCCCTACTCCTTTCCTCCCACCTTATGCTGTATCTGTTTCTTTCTGAGGTGGCTTTGCTTTCCTCTCTCCACTGCCTGAGCTCTGTTTAACTTCAATGTGCACATGACTTACGGTGGCCTCCAGCCTCAATTTGGCATAACTTCCCTCTGCCATGCCCAGTCCCCCAGTCTCTCAGTCTTTTGTCCCTTGAATTCCGTGGGTGGTTTTACTTTCTTCTGTGCTCAAGGAAATGCTGACTGTGAGCTGTGTGATCATGAAACTCTCCTTCTCAAACCTGAAACCTGTATTTTCTCTCTGAGCAAAAGCATTCTGAATACTGTAGTAATGGGAGGAGGGTTTGAAAGCCCTTTTTGCCAGAAGTGATTTTTCCCCCTACCTCCCTGACTAAAGTTTGCTTCAAGTCCAAACTTAAAATGGGTCCTGATTGGCATGATCTGCTCCACCTTCCCCACCCTCTCTAAGCTTCTCTAAGGCGCCAGCTCTCTCTCCTGGGCCTGCCCACCATGGGCTCACCCACCCTGGCCTTCCTTCATTCTCTTCTATTTGCACATCTACACGGACTGCACCCTCTACCTGGAACTCTCACCTCCCTTTTTGCCTGGTTCCACTCCCACTCATTCTTGAGATTGCAACTCAGTTGTCACCTCCTCCAGGAAGCTCTCTCTCATCCGCATAATCAGGTGAAACACAATCCCCATCCCTCACAGGCTCTGTTAGCATCGAATTTCATTTTAAATTTGTGGGAGTGGTTATTTCACAAATGCCTTCCTCCCGCATGAATGACTATATTAGTCCATGGACTATGTCTGCTTTTGTCATTGTTGTATCCCAACACCCAGCAACTGATGAATGTGTGGCAGTATCCATTCTGCTCTTCAGCAATTATATGGTTATTTCTAAGCTCTCTAATTGGTCTTGTGTAAAACAATTTGTCCTTGTTTCATAGATATAATGTTCTCTTTCATCTTTTTAAGAGTATTAAGTATAAGTATTTTCAAGGCTCTATTATTTGTTTCCTTCTATGTCAGAACTTGTTTTATCACCTCTCTTTCATTTTCATGGCTTTCCTCAAATGTTTGGTAATTTTTCATTGAGTGCTGGTTTCCTGTGGCAGAAGTTCCTCACATGGAGCCGAGTGGCGGCTCCCCTCTGCCTTGTGAGGAAGGGTCACTATGTAATCCCTTCGCGCTTTAAATTCTGTTCATGTTTTCCTCTCACATATTTTACCTCAATTTATCTTCAGACAAACTCTAGGTGGTAAATAGAACAGGTATTATCATTATCCACATTTTACAACTAAATAATCTAAAATTCTGAGAATCAAGTAGTTAATAAAATATCAGAACCAAACTCATTTATTGAGTTATCTATGTGTTTCAGAACCTGTGCTGGGCATTGTTCATGGGTGATAGCTGTCTCCCCACTAGAGCAGTGAGCAGGAGAACCGGGTGATCCCCGAGATCCCTACAGCTTGGACAACAACCTGGTTTGCAGGTGAGGAACTTGAGACTGAGAAGTGAAATATCCTGTCTAAGGTCTTCAGACAAATAAATGTCAAAGCAGGAATTAGAACCCAGGTGTACAGCATAGCAGTTAGACAATCATACATTTTACAAAATGCTCCCCCCAATTTTCCTGACACCGTACACAGTTATTACAACATTATTAACTATATTGTCTATTCTGTGCTTTACATCCCATGACTATTTTGTAACTGCCACTCTGTACTTCTCAATCCCTTCACCGTTTTCACCCAGGGAGGGTTTCTGTAAAGCCCCTCATAGGAAGGTGCCTCAGGCCCAGAAGTGCTTCCTAAACTGAGAAGCAGACCTTTACCTTCCTGTCCTAGCAAAGTATTTCCTCCTTTGTGAAGAAATGTTATCAACTGGCCCAACTCCAGTTAGCCTACATTCCGCCTTTGTCTTTTCTGCTAAGACAAGGCCCTGCTGGGGATCCTGCCAGCTTTCTCACCTGCAGGAATCACCTCCCTCCCTCCCTGTTGGTCCCCTTCCCTTTCTTCCCACAGGAAGTCTCCAGGCTTCATTTCCACAGGAAACCTGGGGAGGCCAGGAGGGAAATTGCTTCCCTTGTTCTGCTCTCCCTACCCCCAGGAAGCGGTTCTTCTCCTCCGCCCCAGGGCTTCTCTCCTGCGCTTCCCTTCCCCAGCCTTCACAAAAGAGGCTGCGGGTGAAGGTTTTTCCATTTAATTTCATTTTTCATCATTTTTACCCCTTTTGGATGGTTCACATCTGAGGGTCTCGGTGGATTAACTGGCCAATCAGATTTCATTATGAGCCCAAGTAGTTCTTATCATTAAACCTGTAATTTATTTCTTCTGTGTTTCATAAAATGTGAAATATTACCATTCTCCAGGAGCTTGAAGAGAGCAGAGATGCCCCATTAAGCTCAACACTGCTCCTCCATAAGAGGCCGTAATTATATGTGGATTTTTTTTTCTAACAGCTAAGTTTCTACTTGCAGATGCTAACAAAAGAAATAAGCTTTTAATCCAAACATAATTAATATGAATTACCTCCCCAGTACAACCTGGCTTTGCACCATTAAACTTAATTTTTGTTTTGCATGATAATTGTGTTATCATTACCGTTTATAGGAGAACCCAGGGACCCTCACTTTGTTTTCAGTCAAGACCAAAGGAATTGGACTTCCCTCTGCTCTGCAGCCAGAAGCCCATGGACCAGCCTTCCTGGCCTGTCCCTCCCAGACCCTGTGGCTTGGAAGCCCAGGACAGTGATACTGACAGCCTGAGACCTTCTCTCTCCAACAGAAAAAGGGAGCAAATTCCTACCTACCCAGTGGAGGATTTGCCACCCGGAGACAGACTCGGCCAGGGCTGCTGCCTAATCATTAGTGTTGTTATGGTCATCATCGTCATCGCCATCATTATCATCATTATTATCATAATTGTAGCTATTGTTCCTAACTGTAATGAGTAGCACACAATTCTTTCAAACATGCTCAACTACCCTGCTATTGGTTATTTCTCCCAACAGTCTGGGGATCCTGAACTCTGAATATTTAAATAAAACCCCAGAAAATCTTAAATTGAGTAGCAAAGTCCTGGATTTTTTATTTGTTTCAGTTCAAGGCTCTGTCCATGGCCATTCTCCTCTCTCAACTTGACGTACCTCAGTCTCCCTCTTTATTTCCTACTCCACTTTACAAGGAAGATTCTTATTTTTATACATCTGAGAAGGAAACTAATACCTTTGGAGCTAGGCACTACATTTATATATTTGCATCTTTCCTTAATCAAAGAGTTATTGAATATCTACTATGGACTAGGTATTATAGAAATTGTATATATCATGACCTCTGTCATTAAGGAATTTACACTGTCGTTGAGGGAGGAATGTAGATGCCCAAATGTTTTTTTAAAACACAAAATGGTTTTTTTTAAATAACAGCACTAAACAGCACTACCAAGGACAGCAAATGGATCCCCTGCTGCTGTGAGCATCAGTGGAAGAAGAGATCGCAAAGGTGTCCCGGGACTTTGTGTAGGAACAACAGCTTGGGCTGGGCTGTGAAGCATGCGCAGAATTGGTAGAGCTGATGTCGTGGAGCAGAAGCAGGTGGGGAAGGGCAAGCACAGGCCTGGAGGAAGGAACACACAGAACAGAATCTAGGACAGTGGGGGACTCACACCAGCGATGGCAAAATGTCTTTGTAAAGGAGGAAAAGAGAGGCTGGGAATATCACTTGGAGTCAGAATATGGAGAGCCCTGAATACCAGATCAGGAAATAAGGAGACATGGAATAATTTTTAAATTGGAAAGGGAGCAGTTAATGGAAGTCTGGGGAACCTGCAGGAGGGTTAAACAAAGGACAAATTGCGTCTGGGTAGGCCAGGGAACCATGGCAAGAGTGTGCAGTGATGACAGGCTCAACTTGGATGGGACATGGGGAACTGCAAGGAAGAAATACCTGAAAGAGGTTCTCCTTTCCTGGTAAGAGAAAGGAGAGAGAGACTAGTGGGTGGAATACTCACATCATTTAATAGCAATGATCACTCCATCTGCTACAGAGCAAACCATAATACACGGTGCCTGGCACAGAGCAAGCACACATCACCCTGGGCTTTTGTTAACTATGATAAGTATTAGTATTTGTCCTAATTTGTCCTCCCAGTGTCCCTGAGAAATTGTCCAGGGTAGCTCTGTTATCCTATATAATAATAGGCTAATATGCAAATAGACCAAACGGCGGAATGACTGGTCGCTATGATGCACACTGACCACCAGGGGGCAGACACTCAATGCAGGAGCTGCCCCCTGGTGGTCAGTGAGCTCCCACAGGGGGAGCACTGCTCAGCCAGAAGCCAGGCTCATGGCTGGCGAGTGCAGCGGTGGTGGTGGAGCCTGTCCCACCTCCATGGCAGCACTAAGGAAGTCTAACTGCCAGCTTAAGACATCCCCCAAGGGCTCCTGGACTGTGAGAGGGCACAGGCCAGGAGTGTAATTATAACCCTTCAGTCACCATTTTCCCAAAACTCTGTTCTGCAGAACTCTAATGCTTGAGGATGGTAATAGGCGTTGGTTGGATAAAGGACTCTGGGGTGAAATAAGTTCAAGAAGCAGTAGGTTAAACCACAGAAACTACCTTGTTGATGGGAATTGTGAAGTCTTGAGAGGGGCATATGATATCAAGTATTTCTCAAATGTATTTGACACAGGAGTAGTATTCCAGAAAACCCACTTTAGAAAAATGCTACTCTACAATTTTATATTCTGCTTATCATAAGCATTTCCATATTTTTCATAAACTTCCCTCACATCCTTTTAAATCATTGCATAACAACCTACTGAAAAGACATGCCATAGATTACCTAACCATTCTGCCACAGTTAGACATTTAGATTAATTTCAACTTTTTGCAAATATAAATAGAGCTGAAACTAACATCTTTTTGCAGCATAGATTTTTTTTTTTAAATGAAAATGTGTTTAGGATTAATTTCTTAGGACAAATTCCCAGAGGAGTATTACTTACTAGGTCAAAGGATATTAACATTTGAAGTTCATGGTACATGGTGCCAATTTGTGTTTCAACAGGTCTGTATCCATTTCCACTACCCAGCAGCGTGTGACAGTGCCCACACACCACACCCAGAGAAAAGCAATTGCCCAAAAGACTAAAAGTGGGGCTGCTGATGGCTACTTTCATCAGCCTTCATTAGCACTACCTCTGGTGACAGCCTGCGCAGCTGACAGATCTAGTGCCAGCCTATCTTCTCTCTTTCTCCTGCTTCTTTCCCCTTCTCTCAGCTACTCAAACACGGACTCTTATGTGGCTCCAATTTGTGCCATTTCTAAGCTAATGGCACAGAATAAAGCCCACATCAATACCCCCTAACATTAGGGGACATGAAAGAGGCCCTACTCCCAGTAGGATGCTCATAAATGTTTAACAACCAGCTCTCCAGGGGGGAAAGCCCTGATTTGTAGCATTTGCCACTTTCCATAGTGTAAATATTCTCAGCTTGGCTGATTTCAGCCTAAAAACTTCCCAACATAATATCACTGAACTTGGAGTTGGGAAGGGATGTGCATCACATGGTCTTGTGAGCCAGTCGTCCCTGGCTCCAGACAACACTGCCCAGCCACGGCAGCTAGCACACTGAATTTCTCTCTTCTCTCCTCCCTACATGACTCCCTACCCCTGTCTGGATTCTCCTCCACATTTGACCACATTTGACCCATGGTTCTTTAGTACTGTCTACGCTCATTCTATATTGGAGTTTCAGATTGACTCACTACAGAGGTCTATGAAATTCAGCTGCCCAGTATTCTAGCCCACAGATACCTTAACCCGGGGCCATCAACTCAGGCTGACCCCACCCTGCAGCTGTTCCTCCTCCCCCATCCTCTGTGCTCTGGCCACAAAGTCTTAGACTAGCTTGCCTCATGTCCCTCTCCCCTGCCAACTCCCCACCTCCCACTCTATTTCAATATTAACCACGCGCCTGACCTTTTTTGCCTCCAGTTTCACACCCAGTATTTACTCCATGGATCTGATGACAAATTTAATTTCCACATTCATTAACCAAATTGGATGACTTTTTAAATCATTTTCTCTATCTGGCTGTTGCAGAAACTTTCTTTGCCAAACCCCTTTCCACCCCACCCCGACCCCATGAATACGTACACACTCACTGAGGATTGAGCAGTCCCTCAAGCCCATGAGAAGGTCCTGGTATCCTGCCAGCCCTCCACCCCCAGGACCAGACACGACTCAGTGCGTACTCAACTGAGTATAATCAGAGGTTCTTAACTTCCAGGCTTGAGGCCATCAAACTTCCAAATTGAACCCTTGGTTGGAACATCTTTCTGTGTGCTACTAGATAACCCATGACTGTATATTCCAAAATTACCACTGGAAATCACTCAGTCCCCTTGAGAAATCCCAGCTGCCACCCAAGCCATGCCATGAGGGACAAGTGGAGTCTGCCATTCCTAATGTTAGGAGTCTCAACAAGAAAACACTCTCCCCACTAACACACACATGTGTCCTCCTAAATAAGGCTCCCCTCTGTCTCTACCGCTTACTTTCCCTCCCATAGTCCATATGGTCGACCTTATAGTTCTCATGTGTCAGCCTTAGCTAGACTGGTCAAGCTTGGATTGCAGAAGAAGAGGGGAAAAGGAAAAGATGCAAGAGGAAAAGGAGAAAATGGTATGGCAGAATGGAAAGGAACAGTAGAAGGTCTCAGGGATGACAGAATGCATCATTTCTCCAACATTCCATTAGGAATCCCGGACCTCAGAGAACATAAACATGGCTTCTATCTAAAAACAGAGCAATGCGGGGATTACTTTTAAGATCCCTACCAGGACCCACATTTCAGCTAAGGGCATTGTTACCCCCTCCAAACATGTGCATGAAATAGTTAACAAGAATATTCCTGAGTTGACGAAGGGAGGGTGCTTAACAGTGTTACAAGGAAGCATATGGATTCCCATATTTTTTACCAAAGGCAATCTATTCTAAGCTTGGAGTCAATCTGGAAGTTTCTCTTCCCCCCAAAATAAGTCAAGCTCAAACCCCTTTACCCTATCACAGTGTAGGGCCCTGCCGAACACAGGAGCAGCAGGCAGGGAGTAGGCAGGGAGAAACAGAAAGCTGGGATCATCCAAATAGAAATTCCATATAAAGTAAAGCCAGCAGTGGGCATTGGGCTGATCATTTGGAGGAAGCACTCTTCCCAAGGAGCATCGCTGGTACAGATTCTTGACTTAAGTGAACCTGGAGGAACTGCATAAACAGAGACAGATGACTTTCTGGGGTTAGCAATGAGGTCCTTAATACAAAAGAAACACAATATCCCGACTCAAACCACTGCAGGAACAAGTATAGCCCAAAGAACAGGAGAAGAAAAAAATAGCATAACCTGGGAGGGAAAAAAATAGAGAGTAAATCATAATAAAAGCTATCCTCTCCTCTCCACCCCCAGCCACACATGGTTTGGTTAATTCCTTAATGAGGATGGATTGCAATTAATATCAGAACTACACACTATAATTATTGCATATAATTATGCAGAGTTAACTGTAGAGTAAATCATATATAGTTTGCATTCTATGGTGGGAGTTTTCAATTCATCTTTTTTGAGACGGGGAGGGTGCTTCCTATGGTCCTTTGATAAAGAACTTCTCCAGGATCTACATATATCAGGTGGATCTTTGGCTGTTATGTTCAAGACTATGATACTCCAAATTGCCAGACCCAGCGGCTGCATTCCTTACAGACTTCTGCCTTAAACAGACTTATTCCTAGGCAGTAGCCCAGCCCTGCACAGAGAAGGAGCAGCCAGATCCTGCATCAGAATGAAGGTCACCGCTTGATTCTCTGGTTGTTGGGGCCTGTGTGGGCTCTAGAGGTGGCATGTCCTTAATCTATCCCTCTCGGCCCACTTTCTCTACCACATCCTCTGGGACCTGAAAGGAGCTTCTGGTCCTCAAAGTGCTATCCATGGACCACTGATGGTCAGAAAGCTCAATAGCAGGAGGATTACAGGCCCACAGCTGCTCCAAAACACAAATCATATATAGTTAATGGAACATGGACCTCTATATGATAGTCTGAGGAGTGCATGTGTGTGTGTGTGTGTGTGTGTGTGTGGGAGAGAGAGAGAGAGAGAGAGAGCGAGAGAGAGAGAGAGAGAGATAGATCCTAGGGGTGAATGTGAGAGGATTTGGGATTTAGCATTGGGGTTGTGGTTGGGGTTGGGGGAGGCCTGGCCACATCGCAGGAGCCATTCTCCCTTGCCCTCACCTCTTCCCACCAGCACCGGCAGGTGTTTCTCACATAGGGCCTTTGCCACGGCCTCGGAAGGGTTGCCCTTTCCTCCAGGCACTGTTTTTATTCCCAGTATCACCCTTCTTCCCTCACCCCACATCCTGTTCCCTGGAGTGGCTGGCAGAATCCTTTCCAGAGGCAGAGGGCTTTATCTCAGGTGAGGAGACTTCTTTAAAGCTAAATTAATTCATTCATTTAGGAGAGACCTCTAACTCTTCCTTGTTAACTCAATTTCCCTGGGTCCTTTTCCACTTTGGTTTCTAAAATCCTTCTCCCTTCCCTAATGTTGGGACTCCTCATCAATTGACCTTCTTGCACCAAATTCCTCCCTCCCCTCCTGGGCTTCCTGCAGCGTTGGGTCTGGGCTGCTGAGGTTTGAAGGTCAGAGTCCCAGGCCCAAGCCCTCTGCTGCTCATCAGTATCTAAACAGCAAGTACCCAGCCCTGTCCCCCGCCGACTTTATCACCCTCCAGATTAACCTCAAGTTTAAGCTCTTGATTTCCTTCAAGAAATGCCCAGGCAAGCAGCACCCCCACCTCTGGAAGGAGTCAAGAAGGCTTAGAGGACAATCAAGATGCACTGCTCACCCAGGACTGGCACCCCGCCCTTCTCTCACCCCTCCCGGCAGCCTCTAGCACCCCCACGTGGAACCTACCAAACCACAGAAAGAGACAGGACCACTCCTTAATGCCCCCAATCGCCAGCCTCCTGTGCCCTCAGCCAGCTTTCAAAGGCCACCCTTAGACAGAGTAAGTGACACTAAAACAGCAATTCTCCCCCCCACCCCCCCGCCTGCCCACTGATAATAATGGGCCGAGACACTTTTATTATCATTATTAATTAGCACTTTCAAGCAATGGAATTAAATCAATATGGTGGACTGAAACTAATTTTAACAAGCCATTGAGATCAATCATTGGGACTTTTATCTACATAAATGCCACTAAACTCAGCTCGTTAGTGTAACATTAGCTGGAAAGAAAAAGAAGGGAGACTGGCGGGGTTTTAATTAGGAAGACATAAACCGAGCCACAATTTTTCTTCTTTGATTTGCTTTTAATCTCGTCTGCAAAGCTCTTCTGGTGCTGCCTAGGCTGATTTCCAGTCCCAGGCCACTTCAGCCAGAAGGGGAGGGGACTGAGTGAGGAGAAGCCAAGGGCAAGTGGCTACGACTGACTCAGAGAGATGGAGCCCTTTAGCCCCCCTGCAGCCTCTAAATCTCAACTCTCATCAGACTGCCATCCTTGGAACTGACCCCTGTTCCTTTGTATTCCCCTTTGTTTAGCATGTATTAGTTTCTGCATTATATAAGAATTATTTATGTTCATTGATTCATTCAACAAACAATAGATGAGCATTTAATATGTGCCAGGCACCCTGCTCAAGGCCCTAAAAGAATTCAAAAATAAGAATAACAAATGAGCAAGATGTGGTCCTGCTCCCCTAGGGAGTCTGCATTCTGGCCTCTGTTCCTTCCAGATTGATGGCCCCTGCAAAGCAAGGATGGGCACTCATTTATCCGTGTGCCCCTCCCCATCTAGCTCTATGCTCTATGACCTGTGCCTATAGGAGCCCCAGTAAATGTTTAGGGTAAATGGTTAAGAACCCCACTTCTCTACTCACACGACATTGCTCTCTATGCCCAGGCTGCTAGCCCCTCACACTACACCTCCCCCATTCCACGGGCAAGTAGAACTTTTCTAAATTCTGCATCTGGGATCTTGTTCTCACTCACTCTAATAACACCCTTCTAACCCTGCTATCTGACAGGCTTTGGTTTCTTATTCTTCCAGACCCAGGTTCTAAGATCACCATGTGAGTACAGTTATCTGGGCTTTCCCAGCTACTCACTTCTACCTCTGAGATGTCACCCACATTACTGTACTCTTCTCTTGGGTCCTGCCTGCTCCTCCACTAAACTGCAAGTGCCTTGCAGGCAGGGACTGGGCTTCAGTAACCTTTCTATCTCTGATGTCTCCTGCAATGCTTGGCACTGAGCTGGCATCAATTTGGAGTGTAGGCAAGCATGGAGTCATCTGTGTTTACCAAGATCGGGAAAAAATCCCAACTCAACATGGAGGTTCACCCACAGCCTCTCCCTTGGAATACTTTTCAGTACTTCCTCCTGCTTCTTCCCAGCACAAATCCTCTACTGTGGATGTGCTTTGCACATGCCATCGTCCACCCTCCGGCTCACTCCTCTTGCTCTTTCCCGGTGAATCCTGCTCACCCTTTGGGGCCTTTCTCAAGCCTCATCCCTTCCCCCACCCCATGCAGACTTTCCCCGATCACAAGAACCTTTCCTGTTCTCTCCGTTTGGCCGCCTATGTGGCCCTTGTCACAAAGTACCTTCTGCTACTACATGTAAGTTGGCACTTTTACTTCCTACTGAGCATGGAGCAAAAATCTTCCTATGTGGCATTGTCTCTAGAAAATAATCCTAGTTCTACTACTACTTCTAACATTCGTGGTCTTGGGTAAGTTATTCAACCTTACTATGTCTCAGTTTTCTCACCTATAAAATGGGAACCAAATAGTACCTACCTGGAGTTTTTATAAAAATGAAATGTGATCATTCGTATAGAGCACATATTGTGCAAGGCACAGAGTCAATGATCATTGTGTTTGTTATTATGGTCACCATTGCTTAAATACTACCACCATCAATTTGTTGTGGTCTGACTTCATTCCCACCTAGCAACCTATTGATTATAATTTGTCTTCCTTACAAGAAAAGACCCCACTGATCTGTTGACATGAGAATCGTCTTCTCATTAGATTTTTTTTTTCATTGCAAATGAATGAATTAACCTTCTAAATTTTAATTATCAGTTATGACATGAGTAAGGTCAAGGTACATAAATCTCTAAGTCCAGTTTACCCCTGAGTATACTAACAATCAAAGCTCTGAGGCAGAGGTCCTAGATCTTGGCAACCATACTATGCATGGTACTACCAACTTGGGCTTTGTCTGTGCAGCCAGCAAGGTTTTGTGGGCACCATTACACTTTAGGCTCATTATTTTGCAAAGTTACAAAACTAGGGGTCAAACCCAAGTCTTCTCCCAGTGTAGTGCTCTTTCTTTATAAAATATCTGCTTATCTAATAAGTATCAAACAAACAAGCAAAACCCCTATGGTTTTGTTTAACCCCTAGAGTGCCGGGGAGCGCAATCGCGCTCCTCCTGTCTTTCGCCAGAAGTGCTGGAAGCGCTATCAAAGCTTCAAAATGGCATCCAGTTCTAAGTCTGCTTTTATTAGTGATGATGATATTGCTAAACATGTCAATGTAGTAAAGGTTTCCTTAAGTTTTTGAATATGTAACTTCATTTACTTGCGATTCATAATTTTTTTCCTAAACTGCTGTAAAATCAGCAAAAATGCCTTGGCAATTTTAGCATAGTTCCTAGGATATTGGTTGGCACTCAAAGGGTTAATTATACACTTTCAAACTATTTGAAATTGTGGCAGCACTATTCCATGGCCTGCCATCTATGGCCTTCACTAGTCATACTAATAATATTAGTCGTACTGTTGCAACTACTCAACTCTGCTGTTGTAGTGTAAAGCAACCATAGAGAAATATAAATGAGTATGTATGGCTGTGTTCTAATAAAACTTTATTTATAAAACAGGTGGCAGGCTGGATTTGGCTCATGGGCTGCACTTTGCAAACCCCTGTCCTATATTGTACTCATATTAATCTTCCCTGAACACCATAGTTCTTATCATTTCTATAGTGTTTTTCAGAAGAGTAACTAGGTCCAGGAATAAACTTGGTTTCTAATCTTCTGTGGCAGACATTAGTGATACCCTACTGCATGTTTCCTGTGGCAGATATTGTTGACTAGACAGTTCCCAGGAGCACTGATAGCTTCCCACCTGATGTCACACCTCTCTGCTTCACCACCTGGGGGTTTTCTTCAGTGCCCTGGCAGCTTGCTTAGCTTGTGTGGAAAAAAGGACAAAAATACTGGGCATTTGACACCCCCAAGAGCACCATCATCAATGGGAGATATGAAATGGAGTCCAATTATTACAGTTTTACATCCATTGAGAAGACAATCCTGAGGCACATTCTGCATGGAGCCACAGCAGGATCAAAAGCCAGTTGCCCATAGTAAAACATTGATTAGTGTATCTGCATTGACTTTTCTTCCATTGCTGTCACATTTTCCCCACTCCCTCAATTCCTGCCTAGGATTTTTTTCTCAGGGTCTGAATTCAGGTAACTAAACTAATATATCTTCTGACTTCTTTCTTTTCATTTTAATTCTCTTCATACAAATCTACAATGGCACTTTTACTTCTGACAACATGGCAGACTAAGCATTCTAAAAATACCTTCTGACCCTACTCTACTGACTAAATTACAGCAAACATACTTTTAAGGGTAGTTTTGTGTTTTCAAGAAAGTTAGAAAAGTCTCTAAGGGTCACATATATACACATACAAACAAGCAAAGAGCAAGCTGAAACAAACACAAGGAGAAACAGGCTGCCATAAGCTAGTGTTGGCAAAAAATAGTAAATGACATACTTATGCTCCCCAACCAATTTGAATATTGGGTTATCAAAGAGTGACTATAATAAAACCGTAATTTTTAAAGAAAAAAAGATAAAAGTGGGGAAATGAACAAAGTGCAAGAGAGTATCATTAAGTGACAAGGAGAATTTTTAATTGAAATTTAAAATACAATCATTGACATTAAAAACTCAAAAGGTTTAACATCAGCTTAGACAACCTTGAAGAATAGTGAAGTAGAAGAGAACTGATGAATTGTGCAGAACCTAGAATAGAAAGATAGGAGATGGAACGTATAAATGAAAGAGTGGTCAAGGAACATAATGAGTAGAATTAGAAGGCATAGCACTGCCAGGACTGACTGGCAGACTCTGAGCGATGGATGAATAGATGACTCTGACACACGTTTCTGTGAAAGAGAGGCTAAGGGACTGTTTTGCTTTAGGAGCAAGTAGCCCTGTTCACCTGCCTCTTTAGGCTTTTATTGTAACAACAGCTTGAACTAAAATTAACCTCTAGATAGAATTAGCAGGGTAAGCATCCTTGAGAAAGCACCTGCATCTGTGGTGTCTTTCAAACAAGGACATTTTGAAGTCTAAACATAAAGATTCTAGGAAAACACCCAGGGGGTCAGACTTGTTTGGAAAAGTCAAGGCAGAGGCTGCCGATTTCAGCAAGGTCCCCCAGAGGCCTCCTGACCTTTCAGAGATTCCTCCTTACAGACTTTCCAACCAAGTCCCATGCTTCCCCACATAGCACATATGTGATTGAAACAGAAAATGGAAGAGAGACAATATACAAAGAGATAATGACTAAGAATTTTCCAGAATTTGTGAAAGACATAACTCTATACATAAAGAAAACACAACTGGCCCTGATCAGTGTGGCACAGTTCGTTGGAGTGTAGTCCCATAGTATGAAAGGTTGTGGGTTCAATTCCCAGCAAGTGCACATATCCAGGTGTCAGGTTTAATCCCCTGGTCAGGGTGCATATGGGAGGCAACCAATTGATGTTTCTTTCTCATATCTATGTTTCTCTCTCTTCTCTCTCTCTCTCTCTCTCTCTCTCTCTCTCTCTCTCTCTTTCTCTCTCTCCCTTCTTCTTTCTCTAAAATCATTAAAAACATATCCTCAGGTAAGGATTTTTTTAAAAAAAGAAAACACACTGTACAAAACATGTATAAGATGAAATGCATACCTACGAACCTTTTAGTGAAACTACAGGACAGCAAAAAAAAGACTGTCACCAAAAATAAAAATACAAAAAGGAAATCAATAATTAGGCTAAAACAGACTTACCACTTGTGACAATGAAAGCCAGAGTGTAATGGAATAATATCTCCAATGTGCTGGGGGGAATGTAACTGTCAACCTTGGACAGTGCCCCCCAAAAATTCATATTTCAAGTTTCTTTCAGATAAAAAATGAAACAGTTTACTACTGAGATATCCTCACTAAGGGACTTACTTTAAGAAGTGAAATAATCCCCCAAAAAAGTCTGCACTGCAAGAATGATAAATAATAAAAATGATAACATCTAAATAAAACAAAAGTAGTAATTTTGTGTGCTTAAAACCAGAACGAAAATATATGGGCAATGTTGGGGGTGGTGGTGTTGTTGGGAAATGAAGCATTCCAAGATCCTTGTTCTTGATGGGAGTAAGATTAAGATGCTACTATTTTACACTGTTAAGTGTACAAAATAAAATTTAAAGACTTATCTTTAAACACAAAGTAAAGAACAAACAATCCAAAAGAAGGCAAGAAAGGGAGGGGGGCCATAGAAAAAGCAAGGTTAATAATACAAAATAATAAGTCAGAAATATATATATATAAACTTAAAATATTATGAAGCTTTAAACATATGTAGTAAAATTAAACCTAAATGCAAGGGAATAATGCACATAAAATTCAGAATAATAATCACTCTTGGGGAATAGGGAAGAAAAACATAGAAGAGCTTCAAGGATATTAGTTACATTCTAATTCTTAAATGGAATAGAGGGTACACTAATTGTACTTAGCTCATTATATGTTATATTTATGCCCGGGTGTGTGTTCATTTATATATTTGTATAAATGAAATTCATTAAAAGTTTTAAAATTTTTAAAAGGACCTACTGTGGCTCCATATTGCTCCATTAAGTTTAAACTCACCAGCCTGGCATGTCAAGCTATTTTCCAGATGGGCACAACTTCTTTCTCAGTTCTGCCCAATGGGGATTCCTTTCTCTAGTGGGAATTCCCTATTGCCATCCGTCTGCTCTTCATTGCCGCTACCAGATTAATTCACATCTTCAGGGCTCTCTGTCCTCCTCATCTTTTCTTTTATCTACAGTGCAAATTCTACATATCCTGGGAGGAAAAAAATTCCCTACTTGAAGCCTTCCTGAGTTTACCCCAGGACACAGGAGTTCCTCAATAATGTGAAATACTTCCAGGAGGAGTGAACTTTGTCTGCCACAAACTCTTGGTACTCAATGTGAGGGGAACTCTTGCCTCTTAACTAGCTAGTGAACTTGTTGAGAGCAAAGATGGAGTTTGGCGTTTCCTCTTATATCTTATTACCTCTTGGCCAGCACTGAAGTCATAAAATACACTCAATCAACATGTCCTGAAGAAAGGATTACAGGGACCAATTCTTAATTCCCATGGAACAGATTCTGTTTGAGAATCTGGGAAACCTTTATGTTGCTGCTTCTCAAGTCTTCCTGGAATCCAGTTGTATCCTACCACACCTACCTTTTCTACTTAAACACTTTTCTATTGAAACCTGTTTAAACGGATTTCTGTTCTTTATAGCCAAACAGTCCTCACTGAGAAATGTGTATCCAAGACTCAAGTTCATGCTTCAACAAAAATTATCACACACTATTAAACTTCATAATTAGTCACAAAGAACAAATTTGTGAATGTCAAGGATGTACTGAATTAAATTAGGTGCTCGAGATCCACAGCTAGTTCTCTACATAGTCAGAACATAAACCTAAATCTGCTGACACTCATTCCAGTGCTCTTCTCAGTCCCCAAGGTGCTCACTGGTGTTCTTTGAGAAATTATAAGAATCTTTCCTCTTGTAAAGCCACATAAGTAGATTCCGATGAAATAGCAAGAATTGACATAGAATATATCCACTATATCCCAATAAAAATAAAAAATAAAAAAGAATTGACACAGAGCATAGTAGTAAGAGGCTATTATCCTAAGAGACCAAATTAGTTGGAGTTGAAAAGAAGGAGGTGAATGTGAACTGGAGGCAGAGGAAGATCTAGAAAATTCCTTTCATGCTCTAATCTAAGATGAAAAGTGAGCATCACCTTTCTGCTGGTTCTGGATACCTTTATTAGTCCTAATAATCAGATTATCCATTAACCAATACTTTTGCCAATAGATCACTGGGAACAATGAGATGTTCATTCTCTCATCCATTTATTGAATCAGAAAATATTTATTGAGTGCCTAGTATGTGACAGGCATTGTCCTAAGCACTAGAGACATTCTAGTTAAGGGTGACTTGACAATAAAGTAGGTCAATGTCTAACCACTATGCTGTACATCTGAAATGAATATACTGTGTTGAATGTCAACTGTAATAGAAATTTTTTTAATTTTTAAATCAAATAAAATTAAATAAATAAATAGGTCAAACATGTTTTATGTCAAATACTGATATCAGCTATGGAGAATGATATAGAGGGAAGGACATCAGCAGTATCAGAGATCAGGATGGACATCTCAGGGTAGACACAGAAAACTTCCCTGAGAAGGCAACGTTTGAACATGAGCACCTTACAGGAATAAGGAAAGAATGAAAGAAAGAATATATATAAACTTGCCAGTATCTTTTGGATAGTATTCCAAGCCTGATTCCTTGGTCTTTTTCTTGAATCAAGAAGATGACAATGATAGAAAGCTGGCAAGACTGTCCTCCAAGGCAAAGAAGTCACAGGGCCAGCAGAACCTGGTACTAGCAAGCTGAGGTGGTAGCTAATAAATCCCGCCTCCCAAGAAGTAAACACTTCACGATATATCATAAAGATTGAATGAAATTTTTAACTGTAAACCTAAATAGCATGTCTTATATTAGAGTAGGCATCTATAAATGCTTTTATGAACCTGACTCAGACCCTGGAAGATTAAATACCAAAGACTTCTATCTTTCTGAAAGCTAGGTGTTTTCCTCCTATCTAGAACATCAGAATCTCTTCCACCCACCCCACAAGTTACTTTACTCCTCCTATATACTTGGAGATATTGACATGATTTTACAAAACCACTGTCAATAGGTTCATGTTGAGCATCTAATTTTAAAGCACTCTCCCAAGTATTTATGGGGGGGGGGGTATTTACAGATTCAATTAAGTGAGATTTGCAATACTCAGGAGCTTAAAGTTTATTTGGGGAGATACATCTAAACCACTAGAGAGTATCAGCAAACAATAGCCCTCATTCCAGGGGTCAGGGAGCCAATGTGGGATTTCTGCCAAATTGCTGAGTATGTCTATTCCATTTATATATGCAGGAAAAGGAAGGGAAAATGCAGGAAGGATTTGTGGACCCACTGAGCCATCTGTGGGATGGATTTATGCCAAGACTTCATTTCTCACCTGATCATCAGCAGTTCCCACTTGTGGATCATAATGGCATTTGGGGACCCAGTTACTAATGTCAACTCAGAGCCAAGTCAGTGTCCATTAAATCTCTGAAAAGTCTGAAGCCTTTCTTTTCTTCCCCCAGTGCACGGTAAGCCTAGTAAATGGCCAAGGGCCCCTTTGTGGAAGTCTTGGGGGAATATTTGCAGAATACAGTTGTAGCAGAGTTGTACCTTAGTCCTCAAGGGGGCCAGCCTCCCCTTCAACCAAGGGGCTCAGGCTCTGTGATCTGCAGTATGCCTGAACCCTAGGTAAGAAGCTAAGACTCTCCATTGTGCCCAGTAAACTTTCTGGATGTCAGACCTAGAGTGTTTCTGTTATACAGAGGAAGAAATATTTTAGTAGGCTGCTCATCTATTTCATTCCTAGAGAGACAGCAATTAACTAGGCATGGCCAAAGAGCCCAGCAGTTCATTCTGTTTACCTAGTTGTCCCACCTGCCCATTATATCAATTGTGTCTATTTTGTCTCTTGCCGTAAGACCTATTCTTTGCCCACTAATTCTCTGGAATCCCCATGGAAATCAGGGCACACATCTAGTAGCTGCATTTCCTCATGTGTACAGAAGAAGCTACCATAATGTTTTTCAACGATGTTGATGCTCTTGTCACTAATACGTTTTCCAATTTCTCCCCTTAATAGAGCAAATGTCTTCTAGGACCTCTCTGAGGATATAGTAAGAAGAAGGATATGCAGTTTGCATATGATAAATCCATTCCCATATTCCTATCTTATCAGACATTTGGAGCCAACCTTTTACATCATGCTTCAAAGTTTCAGTCAACTGATCAGTACACTAATTTTCAGAGCCACTTCTAACATTAGGTTGATCATCTCTGGTAAGGGCACCTATATAAAGAATTTAGTCTGATACAATTTTACGTTCTTGTTTTAACACCCTTAGGATCCATTCCCACATGTGTTTCCCTAAGATTTATGCTGATAAAACTTAGTACATCTTGCATTGATTTTGGAATATAAACTATTTTTTTTCAGGCCAGACAAAGGCATCAATGGATGGGTGCTTGGAGGCTTGAGGAGAATAGGCATTTCTTTGCAAGGCAACTGCTGTACATGCCATTATTACTGGGTCTTCAAGAAAGGAAAGCTGATCTTGTCAACCTGAAAAAGAGCAGGCTGCCTCCTGTAACAAGGGAAGCTTAGGGAGACTTGGAAGTTCAAGATTCTCAATTTCAAACAAGTCAACTCACGTAGAAACTTGGTGTGTCTGTGACTTCAACTTATAATTCTGCAATCCACACAACTAAATTCCAAGCCTAATTTTCATCGAGATTGGCCCTGTAGATGGAAAGAGATTTTCTAGAGTCTCTACAAAGCACCCTGGTTGTCTGAACATTTAAATTGAGAGTTTAAACTTGTCATTGTCTATATGTGAGTTCTCCCAAATAGTTGGAAGCAACTATTCCACATGAAGGGTTTTGTAGCTATTACCATATTAGTCAAGTCCAGTAGCTACTTTAACACAATCAACCATAAGTGAAATTTTTATCATATTATTACTACCAAGCCCCAACATTTTTAAGGGTTATTTTTCTTATGACCACTCCCATTCCCAAGTATTGTACCAGCCAATGTCCAATCAGGAAAATAGACCACCATGGGTATAGCAACAGAAAAGAAAAAAATTAACTGACTACTGGAAGGCTGATAAAGCAAAAAGGAAATATCAAGCTATCATTGAGATAACTGGAAAAGCAGCTTCCACAGCTAGGGGTGGTAGACAAAGGGAAGCAACTGAGGTTATCAGAACTAGAAGGCTGGAGTAGAAAACTCAATAAATTGGAACTCACACCACTAAGGAAAAGGCATACTTGGCTGCTGCTAATTCCTCAGGAGTTCAAAAGAGGAAACCAAGGAGCTGGGACTTGGACCTCAAAAAAGGTCTCAGGCTGTTGACCTCCTCCAGCTACTGATGGCCCCTCTGAAGGGTCACAATGAGGCTGGTTCTAGGAGTACCGAGAAGAGCTGAAGGACAGACCTAATTGCTGCCTCTAGGAGGAAATATTCTCGCTGAGCATTGCTGATAGGTACAAAAGTAAATAAAAGTAGAAGTACCTTTTTGGCTCCTGCCTTCCAATCTCCTAGGATTCCCTAGTGCAGACCTAAGAGGAAGCCACATGACAAAGGAGAAAGGTTGTTTGCAGAGTCCTAGCACTGGTATCACAAAACAGAAACTACAAGGGTGTGCTTGGAAAGAAAAAGCAACAGCTTAATAACTAGTATAAATATATCTTAATAAAACTGGCAAAAGAAAAAGAAAAAACCTATATGTTCTAACCATTAAAAAAATTTAGGCAGAAGTCAAAAATCTTCCTACAGAGCAACCTACTACCCAGATGGCTTCACCAGCAGGTTCTGCCTAATAGTGAAGGAAAAAATAATTCCAATCATACATACCTCTTCCTAACTCACTATCTGGGCCTAGCATAGTTTTTATAGTGAACTCAATAAGGATAGTTCAAATGGTAAATTGTCTTTCTATGTTATTCATGAACATAATACAAGAATCCTAAACAAAATACTACTAAGATGAATTCAGCAATATATAAAAAAGGATAATAATCTTACCAAATTTGATATATTTCAAAAATGCAAAGTTAATTAAATATTAGAAAATTAATTAGTGCAACTCAATACATTAATATATTAAAGAAAATATGGTTCAAATATCTCAATAAATGGAAAAATGTAGTTGATAAAACTTAATGTTCATTCATAAATTTTTAAAATACTTTTGGTGCCAAGAAATATAAGTAATTTGCTTAGTATGGTAAAGTTTAAAATTTAACCTTAAAAAATTTATAGATATTATAATACATAACTTACGGGTTAAACTTTGAAAGCTTTCCCTTTGTGATATGGACAAAATAAAAGATTCTTTTATACTATTTTTTAAAACATTATATTAGTTCATGCAGTTAGGCAAATCACAGGAACAAAATAGATAGTAACTATGCTGTACACCTAAAACCAATACAAAATAATATTGAAAGTAAACTGTAATTGAAAAGTAGAAATAAAAAATAGAATACAATAAGTAAAATAGATAGTGAATGGAAAAGAAGAAACAATATTGTCATAATACACATATAATATGTTTATATATATTTTAAAATCTAGAATAATCTACAGATGAATTTTTAGAATTCATAAAAATGTCAAGGTTTCTATATACAAAATCTATATACAAATATCCTATCTAACAAAAGAGAAACATGGTAATTAGCCATACCTCCGCTACCCTTCCCATTGGCTAATCAGGGTGATATGCAAATTAACTGCCAGCCAAGATGGCGGCCGGCAGCCAGGCAGCTTGAAGCGAACAGGGGGCTTGCTTGCTTCAGTGACAGAGGAAGCCAACGTTCCCCGCCTGCTGCTGCCAGCCTCTGAGCTTGCAGTACCCTGCTTTCAGCCTCAGAGAGAAAGCCGGCTCTCAGCTCCAGTGACAGGCATAGAAGGTAAATAAATGCCAGAATAAAAGAATAAAA
>NW_005353460.1:1077458-1133644 GCF_000412655.1 Myotis brandtii
GTGCTTTTCCGAATTAATGAGAGAAAACATTGATTCTCCTGCTGCCCACGAAGGTGGAAAGTGAAGTGGGGAGACATGTGGGGAATGAGCAAGGTTCCCTGTCTGGGGGTTCCAAATCTGCTGTTGGTTTCTTTCACCACTGACTAGAGATATACAGGGTGTCCCCCCAAAATGTATACACACTTTGAATACCTACTAATTCCAATGGTTTTAAGCATAAGAAAGGAACAACAATGGAGCTGTTATCTGTTAAAAGTGTGGGCACAAACAGGTAGTTGGACATTCCCTGAGGGGTCTCAGATTGGAGAGGGTGAAGGCCAGACTGAGGGGCCCCTTCCCCCCCCCCCCCACCCCAGTGCACGAATTTCGTGCACCAGGCTACTAGTCAATTATAAAAACCATTCTGAGATAAGACAGAGTATTTGTATTGAGCTAATACTTCCACAAATAACATTTATAAAATACATTTAAAACTAACTACTTGAGGTTATAGAGGACCATCAAAAGCAGTCAGAAACTGGTGAAGAGTCAAACCTTGAAATAAGGAAATTGTCCTGGGTCTGTTTTTGCCCAAGAATACTACACTTTGTATAGCATGGATGGGACATCTACATGTCAAAAGAAAGCTTCTGGCTCCCTGGCTTAAGAAATCATCAGCAAATGGGCTCCTAGAGCAGCTAAATATTAAGAGGGAAAATTCTGAAAGAGTGGGACATGAGGAAAGCCTCCAAATCTACATATAGCATCACCCAAATCCTTGACCAACCCCTGAACTACACATATATGGTAGAGATTCTAAGGAGATCAATGGGAAACAACAGCTGTTTCAGTTGTACCAGTTAATAATGCGGATTTTTTTTCAATAGATGGAGTTACACATATGTTAATATATATGCGATTTGATATGTATGCTATTTTGTTGTATTGACAGTAAGCTTCAAAGCTTCATATGTCAAATTTTCTGAAGGTGTTAACATCATAGATATTTTTATGCTTAAAAATGTTGAATTTCGTGCCAAAAAAAAGAGCATTTGCGGGAAGTTTTAATTCATTATTTTGAATAAAAGTGCTGTTGAAAGTTAATGTATACTTCGGGAAGCTTATGGTGAACATTCTCCATCTCAAGATACTTGTGAACACTGGTTTAAACGCTTTAAAATTGATGATTTTAATATGAAAGACGTCCAGGTCAACTGGAAAAGTTTGAAGACCAACAACTACAAGCATTATTGGTGAAGATGCATGTCAAACTCAAAAACAACTTGCAGAAAGATTAAACGTTGCTCAGCAAACAATTTCTGATCATTTACAAGCAATGGGAAAGATTTTAAAGGAAGGAAAATGGGTGCCACATCAACTGAACGAAAGACAAATGGAAAACCGAAAAGTCATCAGTAAAATGTTGCTTCAACAGCATGAAAGAAAGTCTTTTTTGCATCGAATTGTGACTGGCGATGAAAAGTGGATTTATTTTGAGAATCCCAAACGCACAAAATCATGGGTTGATCCAGGTCAACCATCAACATCGACTGCAAGGCCAAATCGCTACGGAAAGAAGACAATGCTTTGCGTTTGGTGGGATCAGGAGGGTGTGGTGTATTAAGGGCTTCTAAAACCAGGTGAAACCACTAATACTGATCACTACTGGCAACAAATAATCAATTTTAACCACGCTCTGATCATGAAACGACCAGAATGTGCCAGAAGACACAGCAAAGTGATTTTGCTTCATGATAATGCACCATCACACACTTCAAAACCAGTTAAAGACACTTTAAAAGGTCTTGACTGGGAAGTATTAACCTACCCACTGTATTCACCAGACCTTGCTCCTTCAGATTACCACTTGTTCCGATCAATGGCACACGCACTTTCTGAGCAGCACTTCAAAATGTACGAAGAAGTGGAAAGTTGGGTTTCTGAATGGCTTGCCTCAAAACAAGAGAAGTTCTATTGGGACGGTATCTACAAATTACCTGAAAGATGAGGAAAATGTGTAGCTAGTGATGGACATTACTTTGAATGAAGCACTTTTGATGTTTCTCTTGAAATTATCATGTTTTCTTTGATTACAAAATCCTCATTATTAACTGTTACTCCTGGTATAACTGAAAGACCTGGGCGAGGATTTCAACTATTGCTTACTCCAGGGGAACTAGTTTGGAGTTTGAGCCCAGCCATGTTGACTACTTGCTAGGATAAAAATAAACATTCTTCAAAGGAAGATAACAGAATCTAGAGTCTCTTATCATCAACTTATCATTAACAACACCTAATGTACAATAAAATATTACTAGACATGGATGGGGAAATAAACAGAAAAAGGTGACCTAGAGTCAAGAAAGAAAATGTCCATATAAACCAACCTCTAGATAATCTAGACACTAGCAGACAAGAACTTAAAGAAACCATTATTAATATGTACAAAGACTTTAAGGAACTGATGTCATAATCAACAAACAGATAGGAATCTCAACAGAGAAATAGAAACTTTAGAAAATTACCAAATGAAAATTTAGAATTGAAAATTGTAATCTCTAAAATGAATAGTTGACTAAATAGCCTTAATAGCATATTGAAGACAGTAGAAGATAGGGCCAGTATGAATACTGATAAATCATTAGTATCCAATCTGAATAAAAAAAGAAGAAAATGTTTTTGAGAAAGGAACAGAACTTCAATTACCTGCAGGACAAAATCAAGAGGTCTAACATACATGTAATCTGAATCCCAGAAGGACAGGAAAGACTAGGAAGGAATAAATATTTAAGAAATATGATAAGCATAACTAATGGACATAAGACACTGGGGGGTAAGGGAGGCCAGGGGATTGTCAAGGGTGGGGGAGGGGGGGGGAGGACACATATGTAATACCCTTTGTAATACTTTTAGCAATAAAAAAAAATAATAATAATAATAAAGAAATATGGTCAAAATTTTTCCAAATTTATGTGAAAAAAATGTATACTTATACATCTAAGGATGTCAGCAAATCCCTGCAAGCATAATTACAATAAAAACCACACATAGGTAGATTATAGTAAAAATGTTGAAAACTAATGATAAATAGATAATCTTGAAAGCAGTAAGAGGAAACTGATATATTGGATACATAGAATGAACAATAGAAATTATGGTTAAGTTGCCCATAAAAATCAATGAAAGCCAAAAGAAAAAGGGGAATCTATCATCCTAAGATGACACAGCAAAAGAAAATATTTTTCAAAAATGATGATGAAATACACATATTTTAGAACAAAGAAAACTAAGGAAATAATCAGCAATAAACCTGAACTATAAGAAATGCAAAAAGTTCTTCAAATTGAAGGAAAATAATTCCAGATGGAAACTTGGATATACTGAGAAAAATACAAAGCACCAAAAATGATTAATAGTACAAAAAAGATTATATTTCTTTCTTTTAATTTCTTTTAAAGGCATATAACTATCTTTTAAAGGCATATAACTATCTTTTAGACACTGTATTGTGGGATTGTTAACATATATAAATATAATATATAAAATATTAGTAACCCAAAGACTCAGAACCATACCTGATAGATTCTTATATTTTATGCCATGGTATATATTAATGATACAAAAGAAAAAAGGTGGAGAGGCCACATGGAACATTCACTAAGATAGACCATACACAAGGCCATAAATCAAGGCTTTATACATTTCAAAACTTGAAGGATCAGTGCAGCATACTTTCAGGTCTACCACAGAAAAGTGAACACACTCATTGATTGTGACTTAATACAATAATTTTGGACTATCCTATATAATAAAAGCCTAATATGCTAAGTGTCCGGCGGACCGGTCAGCCGTTCAACCAATCAAAGCATAATATGCCAACGATATGCTAAAGCCGCTCAACCGCTCACTATGATGTGCACTGACCACCACGGGGGCAGACAGTCAACCAGTCGCTATGACATGCACTGACCACCATGGGGTAGAGCTCTGACCAGTAGGTTAGCTTGCTGCTGGGGTCTGGCCGATCAGGGCTGAGCAAGATGGACACACCCTAGAGCCCTCCCACAGTCCCTCCCCAGCTGGCCAACCTCCCGCGTCCCTCCCCTGCCCCGATTGTGCATCGGTGGGGTCCCTCGGCCTGGCCTGTGCCCTCTTGTAATCTGGGAACCCTTGGAGGATATTGGAGAGCCAGTTTCGGCCTGATCCCACAGGCCAGGCCGAGGGACCCCACTGGTGCATGAATTCAAGTACTGGGCCTCTAGTTTACATATATATGTACATACACAAAAATACATATATATTTACAAATATGTATGTTTTATTTGATAAAGCAAATGGGCAAAATGTAAATAATTAGTGACTCAGGTTTAAAGCTTCTATTATTTTCACAACCTGTCAATAGGTATTAAATTATAACAAAATTTTTAAATATCCCTATATACCATCAAACAGAAAATGAAATGTTTTTAAAGATACCATTTATAGCAAAATACCTAAGTCTTTATGAAGATAATTATAAAACTTTATTGCAAGACATCAAAGAAAATCTAGTATACCATATTCATTAAGTATAAGACTCAATATTGTAAAAGTTTAAATACTCCCAATTTTTTTTTATTTTTTTTTAGATTTGGTGCTATTTAAATCAAAGTTCTGACAGGATTTTTTTTTTAGAACTTGACAAGTTGGTTCTAAATTCATATGGAAATGCAAAATGCTAAGATTAAGCAAAGCACTCCAGAAGAGGCAGAAAAAGTGGGAGGACCTGCTCTATCAGATTGCAAGACTTATTATAAATCTATAGCAATGAAGATAATATAATATGGGTATGGGATAGACCTCCACATATACAGACACTTGATATATGACAGAGGTGTCATTGAAGATCAATGAGAAATGGATGGCATGATCTGAGATAACTACATATCCATTTGGGAAAAATTAAGTTGGATCTCTAGCTCACACTATACACAAAAACCAATTCAGGATGGCTTGAAGGCCTACCTACAAAAAGCAAAACAATAGAGATTTCAAACAGGATATGGCACCATGAGTCCCAAACTATTCACTGAGGTGACCTAGGACACAGCATCAAACTTACAGCTGTGTCATGGGATATTTTATTTATTTATTTATTTATTTATTTATTTATTTATTTATTTTTGGTTTTATTTATTTTTGGTGTCATGGGATATTTTTAATTAATGAGGGAAATACAGGGATACTTGACACTTGTCAAATACTGGACAAATGACTAGCTCTAGCCCTACCTGGTTTGGCTTAGTGGATAGAGTGTCAACCTGCGGACTAAAGGGTTCTGGGTTCAATTCCAGTCAAGGACCTGGGTTGCAGGCTCAATCCCCAGTGGGGGGCACGCAGGAGGCAGCTGATCAATGATTCTCTCTCATCATTGATGTCTCTCTCTCTCTCTCTCTCTCTCTCTCTCTCTCCCTTCCTCTCCATAAATAAAAACGTACATTTTTCAAATGACTAGCTCTAGTTTCAACATTAAATCAAGCTACAGTTCCTTCAATGATATCATTTCTTTGTGAAGCTAGGTTTTCAGCAGTTGCTGTAATTTAAAGCAAATATCTCCTAAAGATCTATATGAAACCTTGTTCCCAGGTTTGAGATGTTGTGCAGTGCCAACAAGTACAGATATCCCTTAGTAAGTAATTGCAATTCTTTAAAAATAAAGAGTACATTATTTTTTCTGTATATGTATACTATGTTCTTAAGTGACTATATAATAGTTAGAACATAAATGGTTGAGTTGTTTGGACCAGCTACCTAATAAATAGAAGTGTTGGGTATTTCTTTTGATCTAAGCATACCATGAAAAACAACTGAGACATTAAGGGCACCATGAATTGAGAAAGTTGAGAATCTTTGATAGAGAATACACAGGGCTGGGCAAAAAGAGGTTTATAGTTGTTCATATGGAAAATAATACAATAATTAATAAATAATAATATAAGAATGAACAGTATTTTGTGTACTCACAACTATAAACCTGCTTTTTCCCCACCCCACATATGTGACCTCAGAGTAGGAAAGAAATTGTTAAATAGGAGACACAAAGCATTAATCATAAAGGAAATAAAACAAGTTCAAATTCCTTAATATTAAGAACTTCAATTCATCAAATGATACCACAGAGATACTAGAAAGACAAGCCACAGATATAAATAATGGATAAAACTAATAAAGAATACTCTCCAGAATATTCAAAAATTCCTACAAATCAATAAGATAAAGACAACTTTATAGAAAAATCATCAAAAGGCTTAGATAGATCACCAAATAGAAAATCCATACGGAAAATAAATTAATGAAAAATGCTCATTCTCAGAGAAATGAGAAAAATAAAAATTAAAGCACAATGAGAAAATAAAATTTTTAGAAGAAAACATAAGGAAAATTATTTGATTTGAGGTAAGCACAAAAGTTTTTAGATCAACACAAAAAGCTCAAACCATGAAAAATTTTTGACAAATTGGTCTTCATCAAAATTAAAAACATCTCTTCAAAATATAGTCTTAAGAAGATAAAAGTACAAAGCAAGGACTGGGAGGAAGTATTTGCAAAACACATATTTGTTAATGAATCTGTTTAGTATATACAAGGAACTCTTAACAACTCCATTATAAGAAAACAATCAAATTTTAAAATGAGTAAAAGATTTAAACAAGACACTTTACCCAAGTCAACATAAAAATGGCCAAGGAAAAGTCACTAGGGCAAAAATAAATAAGTAAATAAATAAATAAATAAATAAAATACAAAAAAAAATCATTACCTATACTAGAATAGCTAAAATTAAAATGATGGAATATAGCAAGTGTTGGCAGGGATGTAAGGCAATCATAACTCTCATAAGATTTCTGGTATATAAAGTGTAAAATGATAAAACTTTGGAAAACTGTTTGGTGGTCTCATAATATATAAAGTCAAAATTACACCTACCCCATGAACCAGCAATGTCTTTCCTTCATATTTACCTAAGAGAAATAAAGCATAAATCCATAAAAAGACGTGTACTAAGCTTGTCTTGGAGGCTTTAGTCATAACTGCCCAAAACTGGAAACATTCTAAATGCCCATCAAGAGGAGAATGATGAACTGTGAAATATTCACACAACAGAATACTACTCAGAGAGTATTTTCAGGATGATTCCATTTATCAAACATCTGGAAAAGGCAACTTACAGTGACAGAAAACAGATCAGTGCTAGAGGTATGGGATTGACAGCACAGGGGCATGAGGGAATTTGGGGGTGATGGAAATGTTCTCTCTTGGTTGTGGTGGTGAATATATGTGGTGGTGAATACACGAGGATATTATACAGTTGTTAAAAGTCATCAAACTATACACTTCAAAAGAAGGAAATTTACCCGTATGTAAATTATACCACAATGAACCTGATTTTTGAAATGTTAACTAAAGAAAAAGAGACACAATGAGATATCTTTAAATACCAACCAGATTGGCAAAATTTTTAGAGTCTGTTGATACCAAATGTTGTCAAGGATGAGGAGCAGCAGGAGCTTCTCAGGAAGCAGACTGTGAGATGGGAGCTGGTGTAGGAGAAATTTATGAGGAATCAGCCTCTAATCAAGGGAAGTGGGGGGGAAACAGGAAGAGAGCTAAGGTACAAGTTCACAAAGTCTTGATGGAGTGCTCTGGAGAAGCACCCATCAGAACTGTCCCACAGTGGTCCAGAATGGCCACCCCTTTTTTCCCCCACCCCACAATTATCAGAGCCAAGCTGTCCCGGGAAGGGCGTGTCCTAAGGCAAAGGCAGCTCTGAGTGGAGGCCGACCCTGAATTTGCTGAGCTGGACAGTGAGTCTTTTTGGAAGAAGGATCCATACGGCACACTTTTGGGTCTACCACAGGACATGTAAACTCTACTGATTGTGCTGTGACTTAACCCAATTATTTTGGACACCAGTTTGGTACAGTTGAAGATGTGAATGCCCTGTGATTCAGCATGCTGCTTCTGCATATGTGTCCTAGTGAAATGCACACTGGTGTATATGGAGATAAACACTCAGCCCAGCACTGTTTGTAATGGCCCCAAACTGGGAACAACTCAAAAGTTCATCAGTGATAGAACACACAAACAAATCATGCTACTGGCATATAGTGGAATAACCAATAAGTTATTATGTATCAATAAAATGATAATAGATACATGTATAGGTATACAATGTTCTAGGTCAATAAATATGAACAAGTTACAACAACAAAATTCATATGGATAAATCTCATTAACATAGTGTTAACCAGAAAAGAATGCACAAAGGAATACATACAGTATGATGTCCTCCATATAAAGATTTCAAATTGGCAAAACTAAACCCTATGGTTTACTAATGAAATTACCCATCTATGAAGAAAAGCAATGAAATGATTGTCACTGAAGTCAGGATAGTGGTTGCTCTGGAGGGAGCGGGGAAAGCTAGCAAGGTTTTAGCCATCCATGGGGGTTCACTTTATAATTATTAATTAAGCTGTACATATATGTTTAGGGTACTTTTCTTTGCACATGTTATATTTCACAACAAAAACAAGGGAAAATGGCACCTACACAATGGTTAAAGGAACTGGGCAAGTTTAGCCTAAGAGAGAGAGAGAGAGAGAGAGAGAGAGAGCAAGCTCAGGGGGTGTAGAATGGCCATTAATTATCTAAAAAGCTGTCCTAGAGAGCCCAAAAGGACCTTTGAGAGAAAGAATTTTCTAATGATTCCAACACATGAAATGGGCCTCCAGGCTCAGCTGTTCCCTGGGCCTGTGCAATTGGAGGCCAAGGTTGAGTGACGTGGAACGGAGGGGAGGCTGGGTGACCTCAACCTCTCTACCAGCTCTGAGGTCCCGAGGTACAAAGAACTGGGCCTTGACAGGGAAGTACGAAGAGCACAAGCTGACGGGAGCCAGGAAGTCATTCCACATAAAGCAACAAAGAATGAAAGAGCACATGTTTATTTTTAAAATAAATGTCAGTGAATGGATCCTTGCCGGGTGAGCTCATTTAGCCTGCCATTTCTACTTGGGGAGATGCCTGTTGCTTTTACACAGGCAGAATCTGGTTTCCAGCTGAACCTGTTCCGCTTGTGGCCTTGCCGGCTCTAGGTCCCAGCCGCCTCCAGTCTATCAGAGACCGTGCAAGGCTTTGTCATCCGAGCACCTCCCAGGGCGATCACCACCCAGAAAGAGGAAGAGCAGGGAGATGCCAGGCAAGGTATACCAATACTACCACTATTGATAATGATAATGAGCACTGGCCATGTGGTTTGCATACATTTTCTCATTTAAATAATCCAACTCTGTTTATGCCTTCAACCAATACGGCCATATTCACCATGACTTAGAAGATCAATCCACCCACATTTACCATAGCAATCAAGAATGGTCTGGCAGGAGGTGAGCACACTTCAGTTTGGACAGTCTTTAGCGTGGTGGTGATCTGATCCTTATTCTGGACTCAGAGGAGCAGCCAGCTGTCACCCACTGCCACTCCCTCTCATTGCCTTGGCTGCCCTCTCTCTTGCTTGTAAATGATAACTTTCCACACTGCCCACCCTATAATAATTAACATGGATAGAGCACCTCCTGTAGGTGAGACACAGAACTAGAAGCTCCTCATAAGTATGTCACCTATCCATCCTAACAGTTTTACCTATGAGCAAACCAAAGCTCAGTGTAGTTAAATAGTTTACACAAGGTCACACAACTTGTAAGGAACAGAGGAGAATTCATACATATCCCAATGCTTTACTACATAATGAGTTTCCCCTCACCCCAGCCTTTCATGTCTTCTCCCATGTTCACTACATGGGGAAGCTCACTTCCCATTTCCTCAAGCAAAGGCCTAGCTGACCTCCCAGGTCTATGTTCTTGTCTTGCTTATTTATTGTCATCATCCTATCTGATTTCCTTAATAAAACCAAGAGATTTTCTCCATCCTACCTGATAACAAATATTTTCTTCCACATCAAAAATGTAATTCATGCCACATCTCCCTACTCCTTTTCTGCCTAACTTTTGTGAAACCCTTGTTTGTGACAGAGCATGAGTCTCTTTTCCACCGAGGCCACTCCGTATGTGCAGACTTGCTTAGGGAGAGATGGAGCATGGTGGCCACAGGAGATCGGTGGCCATGCTGACTGACCAGAGTGAAGGAAACCCATAAAGACTCAGCAAGTCCAATGACTTGGAAGAAACTATTTTCATGAGTGCACATGTGTGTGAGTTTTCCACTCCTAGGACCCCTCTGCAGGTGCAAGAAAGGGTCCTGGCTCAGTGGGCAACCTCACGGCACTGCCCAATGGACTTTCTTAGGCCAGGAGCATAACCCACTGCCTTCCCCGGACCCCCCAATGAAGCAGAGGCTCATATTCGCAGAGATTGCCACCACCCCAGCCAGCCCCTGAATCATGGGTGACTCACTTGTCAGCCAATTTCTCTGCAGAAAGCTCTTAGCAGTTAATTTCTGGCTAATTTATTATCCTTCAGCTTAGCCCTACAGCGCCATTAGCTAGGAGCCTGCCACGACTGAGTGAAATATTGTCTAATTTATTATCTTATTACTCCTCTGGAACAGGATCAATTAATTACCCATTAAAGTATTTCAGCTGGGGAGATTTATTGGGGGCCCTCTGCCTTTTAACAGATGATTAGTTATACATGTTTGTTTGCTTGAAGAGCAGAGACTAGCAAATGAATAGAGGCGCTAGAGAGGAGGAGAGAGGCGAGGAGAGGGAGCCCGGGCAGCAGGAGGCAGCTAATGGCTCTCCTCTGACTCCGTGAAAATGGAGCAGTCAATGACAAGAATTATCGACTCATTCACTTGCGGTTTTGAGATAACCATATGTACAGGGGAAGGGGAGGAGGGGGGAGAAAAACCCTCACTCAACTGCTTTTTCCATTCAATAAATTCGCTTCAGAATATATTGGATTGGGGTTTGATGGCTATTTCGTGTTTTGCAGAGTGCTGACACTGGTATGATTCAGTAATTATTGTTTCTTTTAAGTTATTGCTGTAATTTTGCTCTCTAAGATCCCAATCAATTTCTGCCTCTCAAGGGCACGCTTGAAAAGCGATATTTGAAAACAGCCCTCTGATAGATTGTGCTGCTAGACAGTGGCTGAGACAAATAGCCTAATCTGGCACAAATTAGCTTGGCTTCCACAGATAGTTTTATACAGCAATGTAAATTATATTGTCAGGCCTAGTCACTTTCCTGCTTAGAGTGCAGCTAACAAGGAACCGTGGAGACATTATCGGCGCTGCCGTGCACTCCCAGGCTGCTGCAGTGCCATTTGTAAGGAGGGAGAAGGGAAGAGAGAGAGAGAGAGAGAGAGAGAGAGAGAGACTGACTTTGGGTAACAAAGGCAAGGTAAGTGAGCAGAAGTGACCTAGGACAAGGATGCAGCTCTGCCTTCTCCTGGTTGGAACTGATCTAAACCCTTGGAAGGGGAGGCTACTGAGTGTGGGCCGATCCAATCCATACGAGAGATGGGGGGACAGAGTGAGGGCTCTGTTCCCAGACCTGGGAGCAAGACAAGCAGTGCTCTGTTGGGAAGCAGCCGCCGAGAGCAGGTGACCTGAACCCCAGCCTCCTTTCTGCTTGGAGAAATGGTGTGTGCTGGCCTGGGTGTGGGGGAGGGCCCTGGAGATGTGCTGAGCTGTGCGGAAGGGAAAGCTATGCTGAGCAGAGCTGGAGGGAAATGTGCTGAGCAGAACGGGCCAGCCGGGCGGCACTGGCCATCCTTGGAAGGAGTGGCAGGATGCCCTGACCAGCTCAGGCCAGGCTCCCTGTGGAGGGACGAGGCCTTGAGACAGGAGCACTCCATCCCCAGCATCCTGTGGGAGGCTGGCTTTTGTTCAGCTGGAAAGAAGCCTCCCTCAAAGGCGTGTTTCCTGGGCCAGGCCTCAGGGGCATCCTGACCCTTGTCTAACATAGAGCTTTCAGAATCTGGCTCCACTCGCCTTAGCCACCACCACCCCCACGCTCCTCACTGCTTCCCTTCAGAGTCATCCCCTTCAGCACCCTTATCAGTAGATTTCTACTCCCCCTTCCTCTCATCAAGCACGCCCTGTCTTCTTGCACCAGAGAGATCTCCACTTCTCTGTGCCTCTTCACAACCTGCATCCTCTCCAAGCTCCACCTCCGAGCCTCTGCTGGGCCTGGCAGGGGATGGCAGTGGGTCTGGCTGTCATTGGGCATCTGCCAAATGGAATCCAAGTTCTCTGAGCACTTTGTGTACTGGAAGCAGGCCCAGCTCCAAGGGCAGTAACCGCTGCTAACCCAACGAGCCCAGGGACTCCCAGGCCCAGGGACAGAACCACTCAGGGCTATGTGAGGGGCAGCTGCATGGGTTCTGGGGGAGGAAGCGTCAATGGGGCTGAGCAGTGTAGTGCCAGAGTCCGGAAGACAGTGGTGACTGTAGAAATGCTGCCTGTACCCACCACACAGGCCTCAGCCTGGATGGGCTACAGGGAGGCCGCTTTTCTTACTGCCCTGAGCCCCCATCCTGAGGCTGTACCTCACGGCCAGAGGCCCTCCTACCTGGTCAAATAACTAAACATACATTTCTCAACAGCAATGAGGATGTTTCACGGAAAGGCTTCTGAGAGCAAACAGCTTCCCCACAGCCTCCTAGAACTCCTTGTCGGACAATGGCCAAGAACCTGTGCTGCTTTACAGAAAGATTGGCTTGGAGTTGAATTTAGTCTGACCTGCCCATCCAGTTCTCATCTGATATTTCTAGCAGCTCGGAGCCATATTCTTTCCCATTCCTGCCTCGAACTGACTTACTCTTCAGTCGCTCCAGGACGGAGGCTGCTATGACCAACGGCTTGGTTTATTGGAAAGTAGAGCCAGATTCTTTCCCATTCCTGCCTCGAACTGACTTACTACTCTTCAGTCGCTCCAGGACAGAGGCTGCTATGACCAACGGCTTGGTTTATTGGAAAGTGAGAGTCACATGCATAGATGACAACAAAATAACATACGCGAGAATCATGTTGACTCTTTTCATTCAACCTGATAAAAATATTGGCAAAACGGCACTTTCATTTTTTTAACCTTACCATGAGACAGTGAACATACCAGATATTTTTCGTAACTCATGTTTTCTAAATTAATTAAGGTAATGCTGTCCAAATAAACCCAAAAAAATGTTTAACAGCTCCTTCACAATAGAAGTTTACTCCTCACTTATACTAAGCCTGGAATGGCATCCCAAATGAGTGGGGAAGTGCTCCACCAAACAATGGCTGAGGGGCCACCATCTTCAATTTCTGGCTTCCAATCTCCCTGTGCTCTTCTGCATTAGGTCAAAAAGGAAAAGAACATGGAATTGTCCATGGAAGGTTTTTTTATAGGCCAGACCCAGAAGCAGACCACATCACATCTGCTCACATTGGATGGATGACACTAATCAGAGATACACTCCCAGATGCAACTGCTTGGCCTGAACTGGGAAGCTCCCAGCAACAACTCCTCTGCACCATAGGAGAGAATCAAGAATCTTTGATGGACAGCTGCCCTCTCTGCCACACCATCACACACTGTTATTCCCATTTTACATATGAAAAATCTGAGGTATATAATGTCCAAAGTCACATAGCTAGTAAATGCCGAGCTAGAATTTAAACACAGGTCTGTCCTATACACCAAAGCCTATGCTAATCCCACTCCACCAAGTTAAACCACACAGTCTAATCAGGAAAACAAACTGCAGATAAAATAATCAGTCATTTTCCCCAAGATTCAAGTTGGAGAATTGGTTTTAGAACACCTAGTTCTAAGTGCTTTTAAAGTCTGACATGTGTACCCCTGAGCCACACTGGCCCTGGAACTCAGGAAGCAAAGCTAGATTCATTTCCTGTAAGAGCAATGGCATAAATTAGAACCCAATTTTGCAAATGATGAAATTGAGGCTCAGAGAGGTTAAGTTATTTGCTTAACATCACACAGCAGGCAGGACTGAAACCTAATCTGCTCACTCCAAGTCAAGAGGCTTTTCACACCAAAGCTGTAGGTGAAAAAGATCATCATAACCTCCTTGTTTAAAGCATCTATTACCCGAATCTAGAAATATGGGTGTTTTGAGGATCCCACTCTCTCTTTCCCCAAATGGCCCAAAAATAAATTTAAAAATTGAAGACTTCACCAACATAGCCATCAGGAGAGTCTCCATAATTCATAGGGGAGCAGGACAAAACTCCTCAGAGGCACTGGCTACATCCTATTTTATTTATATCCTCAAGGCCTCGTGTAGTACCTGAAAATCTAATGGCTATGCAATAAACATATATTAGATGGATGTATGCATGAATGAATAAATGAGTGCATCCCTCATTTTCCCATCAAGAACTAGTAATTAAAATAACTTTCAGGCAGAGAGGGACAAGAAAAAATAAGTCTCTCCTATTTATCTATTAGCTTTTGAACTATAACTTATTATATTATTATTTTTGTGCTTTCTCTGCAGATTATCATATATATTCTTAAATTTTAGCAATCTATTTAGAATTGATATTGAATATTTTCATGAAAAATGCAAAAATTTTACAACTGTATAGATTAATTTACTGTCTCTCCTCATCTTTATGCTAAAGCCAATATGTGTATTACATCTATTATGGTTTAAATCCCACAAGACAATGTTTGAAGTTAGGCTTTAAATGTCATGTGTATTTTAAAGGAATTAAGATAGAAAAAAATAGTGTTTCTATTTACTCCAGATATTTATCATTTTTGATGCTCTTCATTGCTTCCTAAAGAACTGCTTTTTTGTCTGATATCATTTCCTTTCATTCTGGAGAAAATTTCTTTAGCATTATTTTAGTATGGATATGCTCAGTTTTCTTTTAACTAAAAGTGTCTTTTTTTGCCTTCATTCCTGAAAGACACTTTCACTGGACATAAATTTGGGTAGACAGGTTGGTTTGTGTTTTGTTCTTTTATCATTTCAAAGATGGCCTTCATTATTTTCTTGCTCCCATCAAATTCTTGTCTCTCTATATACAAGTATAATGTGTCCTTTATCTCTCACTGCTCTGAAGATTTTCTCTTTATCCTTTGGTTTTCATAATTTGACTATGATGTGCCAAAGCATGATTTTCTTCATATTTATCCTGGTTGGGGATTGCTGAGATTCTTGAATATATAAATTTGTCCTTCATAAAATTTGGGAAGTATTTGCTCATTACTTCTTCAAATATTTTTGGCACCATTTTCTCTTCTCTTTTGGAACTCTAATCAAACATAAGTTAGACATTTAATATTATCTCATAGGTACCTGAAGTTCTGTTTTTGTGTTTGTTTGTTTTATTCCTTTCTATTCTTAGCATTCAGCAACTTATATTGATCTAGCTTCAAGTTCACTGACTCTTTCTCGGTCATCTCCATTCTGCTTTTGAGCCCGTTCAGTGAATTTTTACTTCAGAGATTTTATTTTTGACTTATATTTGGTCTTTTCAACAGTTTCTATTTCTCCATATTTTATTTTTTAATTAATTTCAAGCATTTTTCTCTTGTAATAATGAGTATAATTATAGTAACTACTTTAAAACCCTTATCTACTAATTCCAACATTTGTGTCACTCTTCACTGATTGTGTACTCTCTTGAAAATAAGACACATTTTTCTACTTCTGTGCTGAGTAGTTTTGGATTATATTCTGGTCATTGTGAATATTTGATTGTGGGTATTCTGGATTTTGTTACATTCTGCTGAAGATTAAGTTTTTTGTTGTTGTTGTTGTTGTTGTTATAATAACAATTAAGACAATTAAATTGGTTGGACTCAAACTGCAAATTCTGTCTCTTGGGTGGTGGCTCAAATCTCAGTTTAATTCTATTTTTAGCTGAGCTGCTTGGATTCTACCCCATGAATTCTTGAACCAGAGATTTGGGTGGAGTTTATATTTTGCAGCTATTGCTGCCCAAAACTTTGTCATCTTGTTCCTTAAGCCAAAAACCTGCAGGTTTTCTACAGGAGTTTTAGCTACCCCATGTGGTGCTGACTGTAGCCAAAGGCCATAATAATAAATGGGAAACTTACCCCATGGTATTCCCTTCTTCAAAGTGTCAATTGTGCCTTCAGGTGGCTGTTTTTTAAATTTTGTCTAGAATTTACAGTTTGCCTGTTTAGAGAGGGCTAGTCTAATAGGGGCCTACATGGTCACCTCAGAAGCAAAACTCTCCCAATATATTTTGAAAGGGGGTAGAAAAAAAGCCAACTGTTTCAATCAAACTACCCCTCACAGTCCCTTGGTCTATTGCATTTTTTAAAACTTTCCAAAAATTTCAATGATAAAAGAGGTGTGTTTGTGGTGTGGATGTGGAAGAAACAGAATTCAACTATAAATTCAGACATTGCTGGATCTTTAACATGCATCATTAGAGCATTTCTAACATGTCAACAAGCATTTATTGAGCATCCATTCTGTGCCAAACAGGGAATTTTCAGCCAGGGCTTTTGATGGATAGCACATATCGAAGCTCTTCCAATGCTGATTTATATAAATATATAGGTTTTCCTGTACTACCTGAGGAATGACCACACCCTATGGCAAATTGCTTAACATCTATGAGCCTCAGTTAACTTACCTATAAACTGAGCACTCAAAGTTGTGGTAATGATAAGAAATAACAGGAATAGAATACCTAATACAGATCCTGGCTCATAGTCACTTTTACTTTTTATAGGTGAGAATTCTTAAGATTAGAAAATTTAAGTAACTTACAATCATAAAGTTATTTTGCCACCTAATGTGTCATAACTAGGTTTCCACTGTCATGTCTATGCACTTTCTTTACAGTTGGCTGCATTATATCCATTATAACCACCAATTACTGAGTACTTATTATGTCCAAGAACTACTAGTATAATAGGCACTTTACATACCTAGAGGTAACCATGAAACTAACTGAAAGATAAAAAATACAAAATTCTCAGATCAGACAAATTTTTCCCTCATGGAATCATCAGAATTATAGGTTTTTAAGACAATTCTGACTACCCAGAGATAAGGTCTTCCCTTGGGGGAAGCCCCTGTCCTTGATGGAGTTGCGGTCTGCCCCACAATGTAAAAAAAAAAAAAAGACACATTGGTGTTTTTCTTGAGATGCAGAGGTTCTGTAAGTGGCTACCTATACTCACATTATTCACGAATACATTTAGATGGCTTAGATGGGAGGGGAGAGAATAAAATTTGGATGGAGGAGCAAGGCCCCCTAAAGCCAATGACAGAGTCAACAATCCTCTGCTCCTTTCTGTGCTTTGGAGAGAATCAAGTTGGGTATTATTCCCACATTTTATATCTTGCATTTCAATCAAATTCTGAGCTGTAATGTAACTTCCTTTGTCAAGCCTGTCATTACTGAGTACAAGATTCTTGAGGAATATATACAGACCTCCCACACCCACATAGTTATTTAGTATGATCACTGAATTCACTTAAAAGCAATGATCTAGTCTGTTGGCCAGATTCCACTTCTCTCCTATATAGCATATATATTGTTGTTTCTGTTTATTATCCCAAAATTGTTGACTGACATGTGGGTGTTAAATCTTATTAACATTATCAGCTTATTGGTACATCTATTTATGCATTTATTTATCTAGCAAATAATCATTAAATGCCTGCTCATTTCAGACACAGAAAACAGAGATATACATAGTTGTATTTCATGATCTCTATCACAGCCCAATACAGTAAGTAGACAGGTTCCTTGGCTCTGAGGTCAGAGATCTGGACTCCAACTCTGCCTCCTTGATTTACTAAATGAAAGACCTTATTTAAGTCATTTAATTTCACAGAATCTAAATTTATACACCTATAATGTGGGGATAATTTACTGACATCTCTAACTAGCAGGGTCTTGCAGAGTCTAAATAAAGTTGTATAAACAAAAGCATTAAAATTATAAAATAGTGTATAAGTTCTCATTAGGATAATTAAATATTAGGTACCATTTCTATTTATTGCTATTTGTTTCCTTCACTGTACAGCTCTAATAATTTTCAAAGAAAAAAGCTGTTGTTGCTATTACTATAATAGGTAAGCACTATAACATTATACCAGGCTTAGCTTATAGAGGTAGAGAGTAAAGTGGTAAAAGAATTAGTTGAAGATAGCATGTTTTTGCCAAATGCTTTGTTTGTTTTATTTATCAAATAAAGGCAGCCTAGCCTTCTTTGAACTTACAATACAGTCACAAATATAGATACTAGCCATTAAATTATTGGTTTGATACATGTTAGTAAAGAAGAATTTTGAGATGCTATGGGAGCACAGAACATGGAGAAAGCCCTAGCAGACAGGAGGAAGACCCCATTGAGAAAATCATCTCAAAACTGAGCTATGAAAGAGAAATAGTAGTTAGTCAAGCAGGGAGGGAAGCAGGAATGCTCCAAAAAAAGAGAGTAGAAGTATGTTTGAAAGACCAGAATCAAGGAATATCACAGCCAATTTTAGGAGTTGAAATAAACTCTATATATATAATCAGGATGGAAGAGAACCAAAGTCAGAGAACCATGAGATCAACCTGGTGACCCTGGCAGAGGTCACATCATGCAGAGTGTTCTAGGGCACATTGAAATTTGGGATCATGAAAAGCCATTGAAGGATTTCAAGCAGGAGTAATGTGATCATTTTTTACAGTAATTTTGACAATAGAATAGGAAATAGATGTGAAGGGGAAGGAGTAGGAGGCCACTTAAGAACTAATTACAATGATCCAAGGAAGAGAGAATGGTGTCTTATACTGAACTAGTAGTGATGGGATAGAAAGAAGTGTCTGGATCAAAAATATTCAAGAGGTATAAATGACTAGAGTCAGAGAAAGATTGGATGTGCAGCAGCAAGGGAAAGAGAGAACTCAAGAGTGACTCCAGGTTTTTGAGCAACTGGGTATGATGATGATACTTACCAAGAAAGAAAACTGTAGAAGGAGCAGGTTTGAGAGGCAAGATAATGAGGTGAGTTTTGGAGATGTTAGGTTTAAATGAATAGATGTACCAATAAGCCTGTGGCAGAGACTTGTAATTCTCTTCCCAATATTCATTCTGGGGGGCTGGAGGTAAGCGGAAGGTACAAAGAACCTTATTCTGAATAGTCAGTTGGATAAACTTTGTCCTTGTGCCTTGAGTCATTTTTATAGATTTGCTTAATTTTTTATCATTCTATGGTGGGTTGATAAAGCCAAGGGCCTTCTATTTTTCATTTTCATTTGACTACAAGACTATCCAGCTAATACCACATTTCCTAGCTTAGCTTGCAACTAGGTATGGCCCCATGGATTGGGTGTGTAAGTGCCATGTACAACTACTGGCTCACTTTCTGAACAGGGAGCTGGTTGCCCTCAGCTTCCTCTTTCCCCTTTGTGCATGCCGGAACACAGTTTACTTGAGACATCTTTCATCCTATGGAAGAGGACAGTACCCTAGATCGACAAGTAAAAATATAGAAAAAAGAAACAAACCTAACTCCCTCCTTGGACAGCTTCATGAAACAGACCTACTACCTAGCCTCCCTGGAAAGCCCAGAAACTGGACTGTGGTGTGAAAGAGAAATTAACTTCAATCTTATTTGAGCTTCTGTATTTTGTATTATCTTTGTTACAGCATAGAAGCCAAGTGGAGTTGTCTGGTAGAAAGCTGGATAGAGAGTCTCAGGAGAGCTGGAGAGTCTTCAGAACATAAGAGGCTATTGAAGCTGTGGCGGAGGGAGAAAATAGTCTGAGCAAGAGAGATAATAGAGTGAGAAAGCAGAAACTTGATCCAAAACCCGAAGGCCCCCAATAAAAGGGTCAAATATAAAAAAAACCCAAAATAACGAAGCAAGCTGGAAAGTGGCCAAAAAGGTGAGCAGACCCCAGGAGACGGTGATGTTCCAAAAGAGAGTGGGCAATCTTGGGGAGGGAGCACGTAATATAAGCGTTGGCTTGACTTAGTGTCTTAGAGCTCCTTGATGAGCTTGGGGAGAAGTGTCAAGGGCATGGAGGAGAATAAAAGCCATACCTGAACCATGGTTGTTCAGAAAGTGTGGCTGAAAAAAAAAGAAGTAGCTAGTCTAGAGATGGCAGAGGTAGTATATTTTTAAGATGGAAGAGATGTGAAAATATATAAATGCTAAAGATTAAGGAAAGCATGGCTGTAAGTCATAGTTCCAGGTCACAAGAAGGTGAGAAGGAATGGGATGATCTAGGGCAAAGTACAGAAATCTGTCCCCAGAGAGAAGGGAAAATATGGCTTCTATTTTAACAGAAGGGAAAGAGTTTATGCAACCACACGTCTGTTCCACTAATCTGAGCCCAGGTTCACAACCCCTTTTTATCATCACGTTAGACAAGCCAGTTACCAAAGCAGTCAAGTGCAACTAATAAGAGTTTTTAAATAAATATCTATATCTATGTAATAAAAGCCTAAGGGACCATTAAGGTGGAATGACCAGAACGACCAGTCACTATGATGCGCACTGACCACCAGGGGGCAGACACTCAATGCAGGAGCTGTCCCCTGGTGGTCAGTGTGCTCCCACAGGGGGAGCTCTGCTCAGCCAGAAGCCCAGCTCATGGCTGGCGAGCACCACAGCAGTGGTGGGAGCCTCTCCTGCCTCCGCAGAAGTGCTAAGAGCAGCAAAACAAGTGGTAAGGAGCAGTGAACAGGCGGGCGGTAAGGAACAAGGGGTCCGGACTGTGAGAGGGCGCAGGCCGGGCTGAGGGATGCCCCCCCCCTCCAGTGCACGAATTTTGTGCACCAGGCTTCTAGTTTATAATAATGCTCTAATTTTTGCAGTTTGGAAGCCAACCTAATTAGTGGATAATGGATGCCAAAACTGTCTACATTTTATATGTACTAATATGTGTATACAAAATACATGCAAATCCCAATTCAAACGTTAGAATAAGAGCCCCTTGAAGGCAGGAATTTTATACAGACTTTGTTGGAGTCCTCAGAACTTAGTGGGTGCTCATTAAATATTTCAGGATTCAGTTAAGTTAAAACTCGATTTTATAAAACAATGAGTTTTCTTTACCTAAGGATTCACTATTGGGTACCTCCAAATAGCCAATAACCTTGGTGCATTTAAAATTTGAATAGAAAGCTAGCTTCAAACTTTAGATATAAATACATTTAGCATTTTGAATTATGACCATAGATTTAGCCACCTCAGTATTTTCAGGACATATCTATTAAGTAAAATCAAGAACCCAAATCCTCTCGAATCAGTGAGAAGTGGTATAGCCATTTGAGACGACAACAGTAGCAGAAAAATTTCTGAAATTTTAAAAGCTGAGAGGTAGGGGATGGGCAAGGGAGCTACAAAGATCCCTAACCTGACTAGCCAGTTGGATAACCTTAGTCTCTGTGCCTCAGATCATTTTAATATATTTACTAACTGTCTTATCATTCTATCGTGGGTTGACAAAGTCCAGGGCCTAGCTATTTATCTTGCCCCCAGGGTGAGTTTCTCTTTGAGGCCCAGAAGTGGTTATGGGAAGGAAGTATGCAGCTAAGCACACTCTGGCGCCAGTTTTTGCTAGAGCTCTAAAACTCACCCTCCCATGTCCTTGGTTCTGAATTATTAGTCTATTCACCCTCTTTGGCCCCTGTCAGAAGATGTGACAAAGACACTCTGACAGTTCCTGGAGAGCTGTGTTTCTCTTCTCTGGGTCACTGCAAATAACCCTCAAGAACACAGCCGGACGACTTGGTTGATGAGATCCCCGGCCCTCTGTCTTTATCTGTCTATTCTGCAAGAGACCGGGAGCTTAAAAACATCAAACTCCAGAGAGAGCCGATCCGGTCCAATCCCTTCGTTTTGTAGATGAGGAGATTGTGACCTAAGATGGAAAAGCAATTTGCTTGGGGTCATGCAGCAGGTTAGCAGCAGGCTGACCCTGGCATCAGATCTCCTGGGGGCTGGTACCAGGTGCCCCTTAGAGACCTCCAAGGGGAGACATGATCCCCTTCTCACACATTGGGTCCTAGCATTTCTGTCCTTTTTTACACAGGTCAGGAAGGAGTCAGATGCACACCTCTCTGTCCATATGCTCTATTTTTTTTTAATGGAGGCTTAAAAACTCACCTGAATGTGCACCTTACTTATTAGCATCGTCACACTACCATTGTCCACCCACGTTCTTAAAAAAATCATTCCCAGATATCTAATCTTCCTGGGTTCCCTGTTTCATTTTGCAAATTCATCCTCTCAAAGCAAGGTATCCGGGTTCTTCAGGGCACCCAGTCCACAACCACTCCTTGGAGATAGAGAGCAAAGATAATCCTTGGAAGAAAGAGTCACACCTCCAGGGTCCCTTTTATATCTTCCAGACATAAACACACACACATGCAAACACACACACACACATGTGGCAGCCCAGCAAGCCAAAATGAGAAGAAGAAAAAAAAAAGGCCCAAGCAGGAGAGGAGAAAATGTCCCCTTTATATCTGCAGGCTGCCTCCAGCAAACACATTCCTAAATACGATAGGTTAAATATATTGCTGCCATTACACTCTACAAGAAACACATTCCATAAAAATGAAGGTGCTGTAAATTATACAAATATGATGCTAACAAGCCAGGAAACGCGCCGCTAATGAGGTCAGCTACAGAACTCCCGCAGCGCTGCAAATCACGTGCCAATCCTGCATGTGCGGTACAAGAGCGGCGTTGGGTCAGCATTTTCTGAGTGTATTTGTTACCTGCTGTTTGGTGTACGGTTACACAGGTAGATAAAAAGCCTCTACTTCTCCCCCCAGGCTCCCCCCCAACTTTGTTTATGTGTCAAATATCCGAGTCACCAGATGAGCATGCTCTGCATTAATGTACCTGACTATTATGCCTATTGTTCTCCTGCTCAGAGTAGAGAATTAGTCACTCAGATGTGTAAATATTGGTTACAGTTTTGAAGCATGCAAGCTTTGTGTTTCTATCAGCCCTATTCCTGGAGGAATTATGCATGCTGTTGGCACCAGGTTTTGTACACACTGTATTTGCTAAAGCTCTAAAAATCAAATAAACATGTTCTCGGCTCCTGAATTATTAGTCCATTCACCATCTTTCCCCGTTAGGGGGGGAAACAATAAACACGCCGAAATGTGGCATTTAGGAACTGCAACAAGATTTCTGCTTGGCATTTACAAGTTGGAGAACAATCAAAACACCCTTCCTATGCCTTTGTCACACAGCCTTCAGCGCAGAGAGCTAAGATGTCTTTGAAATCACTCCTGACCTCTCGGCGATCAAGACCTTCACCTAGGGAGGATGTGCAGCTTCCACCTCCAGACATGTCAGATGCGGGGCTTGGTGCCTTCAGAGATCCAGAGATGAGGACAGACATGGGGTCAAGAATCTAGGCATCAAAGAAATCCATCCCACCTAAATTTGGAGGACAGAGCCACATCTGTTAAGAGCAACCCAGCTTCCCCCACTGAGAATTCCAGACTTTCTGTTTCTTGCTCTTGGTTAGGACTAGAAGCACCCCAAGATGGCTCAGAATGGTTGGATTCACCCAGGATGCGTGAGATCCCCCAACTGGTAGCCATTTGGAAGAAGAAAGGGCCGCCAATTTTATAGGCCAATCCTGTAGTTTCTTGGCACATTTTTTTTTCCTACCAGGATGCAGGGCAATTAAGGTTTAAAGCCACTGAGGTTGAGTGAATAGCAAAGTGAGTTTAATGTGAGATGCATAAACGAATGTAAGTGAACATTTAGCAGATAAATATGATCACAAAAATATCTCCTACATCCCCCAACGCCAAACAAGGTATTTATACTACAGCTTCAGTGTAGAGCCAACAGCAGGGGTAGGAGGAAGTTTTGTTCTGAACCGCCTGGCCTAGCCCTCGTCTCAGACACCTGTTTATACTCCATTGCGAAGGTTTTATTGAATCTGTTCCCCCCAGTCTAGGGGCCCTGCCGTGGATCTATTTGTATACACATATCACAGGTTTTGGAAATAACTTCAGCACATAAATGCCGTTATTTCCAACAGAGTTGGTGTAAACCATATTTACTACTCAAACACTCAGCTAAAAACCAAGCTGCAAGGAAACAGTAGCAGCAGCAGCGGCAGCAACAAAGAAATCAGTGACAGCTACGAACCACAAGCACAGATCAAACCAATTCAGAAAGCAGCCTTGAGGTGGGAAGCACAAAGCAAAGATGGAGCAAGATGGCAGGCGGTGGCAGCGCTCAACACATTTGAAAGGAAATTGAATGAGTAATTCCCTGCTCTGAGTTCATTGCAGGCTGCATATGGGGAGCGTGCAGGGCTGTAAAAAGGAGAGGAAGGGTGCGAGGGAGGGGCACACAGAGAGAAGCACTAATGTTCTCAGCCCTGTAGAAATCTCAACAGTCTGTGTGATCACAGACAAGGGGATCTCAGGGTCCACACCGAGAGGCCTGGAGCTGTTTCTAACATTTAACAGCCCCCTGTTCTCCAGCACTATCCAAACAAGAGGAAGCATTGGATGGACAGCATCCTCACAAGCCAAGACTTTCCGCTTCCTACTCCAATCAAGAAGATAAAGCCATGCCCTAGCCGGTTTGGCTCAGTGGATAGAGCATCAGCCCGTGGACTGAAGAGACCCAGGTTCGATTCTGATTAAGGGCACAATCCTAGGCCTCGATCAGGCACGTGCAAGAGGCAACCAATCAATGTGTCTCTCTATATATCGTTCCCCCCTCCCCTCCACTCTCTCTAAAAATTAATGGAAAAATATCCTCAGGTGAGGATTAACAAAAACAAACAAAAAAGGAAGATAAAGCCACAACACCAGAGCCAGGCTCACACCCCATGTGGGAATTGTCATTCATTCATGGATCTGACAAGCATTCACTAAGTACCTACTATGGGTTTGACACAGGAAAAGATAGAAATACATGTTAGACATTATAGGAGGAGAGGCATTAAATGAGAAAATGATGGTTAAATAGGAAAATTACCATAGCTTCTCAGAAGAAAACAAAAGCCCCAACAGCAGAGTATAATTGATGTCCAAAGGAAAGAGTGATATGGGTGGTAAGGGCTGATTGAGGCCTAATTGACAAGAGAACACTATAGACTGGAGTGACCCAGGAAGGCTGCAAGGAGGAGGTGGCTTTGAAGGTAGACAGTACTGAGCTAGGCAGAATTGAGAGAGAAGCAGAACCAATGTAGGAGAACTGTGTGAGGTAAAGACCAGGAGGTGGGAACACACACAGCATGTTTGGAAAGTCTAACGTGACCACTCTGACTGCTATGCAGATTTGTATAGGGGAAAGGAATCAGGTAAGGTAGGAAAGACTGTTTGTTTCCATAGTTGAAATGTACCTGTAATGAACACTAGGCAGCCTCAATAGAGGGAAAACCCATATTCCCATAGTTGACTTAAATTTGCATCTAGGGAGAATAAGTGCAAGAATAGACACATGACTCTGTGGAAGAGGGTGGGTATATCTGTGGGCAGCCTGTGTGTGCCCACAGGCCGATGTGTCTGCACTGGGCCCTTTATGCCCCCTCCCTCCTGGAAAACAATGAACCAGCATAGTGCACTTACAGCCCTGCTTCCTCTCAGGCAAAATCTGTGTGTTTGGGGAGGAGGCGGGGAGGGACAGTGGGAGAGGAACACAGAGATGTGGTTCTTCCAGGCCAGCAGAAGACACTTGAACTCTGTGGGAAGGTCAGCTGCTTGTAATGGGGATGAGTCGAGAATCGCCATAACCCAGAGCAGACAAAGTGTGAAATATGCATTTTTCTCTTTCATTTTACACCATTTTTATGAGTCCTCTGTGCAGATGCAGCAAGCAAAGCCCTTGGCTCGAGCCCTGCGGGGTTGGCAGATTTATTACTAAATAAAAGAAAAATGAAAACAGTTCAGCTGTCTAGCCAGGTAGAAGGGATTATCTCTACTTGAAAGAACCAGACCAAAATAAAAAAGACTTGCTGTGATGAAGAGAAGGACCCTTGCTCTGCCCAAAGCTGTGTGACCTCCAGCTGCAGCCGAAATCTCGCATTCTTAAAATGGATCTTAATCCCAGCTCCAGTCTCTCTCATGAGCACCCTCCGGGCTCACTTTGTGCAAACCCTCCCCAAGCCTCCCAACCACGGCAAAACGCGGCCCGATGCATACCCATGAGTCTCCCAGCAGCCACGGAGGGGACCGGCCCAGCCCAGAAAGCAGCCCTCAGCTGGGGCACATGTGGGAACCTGGGTCTCTAGTGGCTCCCAGAGAAGCCTGGAACTTCTGTCTCAACCCTTCCCAACCCAGGGCTCAGCCCAGAACCAGCCCAGCCTTGAATCAAATACCTAATCATATTTTCACAAATAGGAATACCAAAAATGGATTGTTTGAATTTACAAAATACTCTTCCACTCACATTACCTCATTTGACCAATTTCCCGGTTTAACAGACTTTCCTGGCCTCTTGCTATGTACTGGGCACTGGGCATATGAAATGGACCCCCTGCCCTTGTGATGACACTCAGACCACCAGGCTGCCTCTCCCAGCCCCCTTTCATGTAGGTATTATTTTTATGCCCATTGATAGGTGAGGAAACTAGGGGTCGAAGAAATTATGTACTGGCCCAAGGTCACAAAGCCAGCAAAGGAAAAACCTACGCCCAGGAGCCAGCTCATCGGAACCCACATCCTGAGGGCTCTACACACTCCTGGGGCTTCTCTTGTCCTTCCCTCACTCCTGACCATCTTTAGGACACACCTTCCTCTCAGTTCTCCCTCTGATGAACCATGTTGCTTCTTCCTTTCATCGAAGGCCACACTCACCCAGAGGAGATCACCTTCAGATCAGCCACCTTCCTGCTCCCCGGGACCTTGTTGTCTGCTTCTTACTGCTCGCTCACCTTGGCCATGAAGAATCTTGGCTCTTCCCACCTCAGACTAAACCTCCAGTGCCCTAACTCCCATCTACCCCCTAGAAACTGACACCCAGAAGTCCCCTGCTGGAGCTTCTTTGCCAAGTTCACTGCGAAGGAGGCCTACCCTCACCTTGCCTCTCACCAGCCAGCCCAACCCCCCACACCTGCCTCTCCCAAGTGTTCTTGCCATCCTGAGTGACCTCCCTCCCACACCCCTCCCCTCATCTCAGCCCCCACAGTGGAGGATTCGTGTTTGCAAAGTGCTGTGAGGAGGAAAAGACCCAAGCACTTCCCATCCACAGGAAAAAAGCAATTTTAATTGAAAAATGAAATCACAGATTACATGCAAATCTTTGTTGGCAAATTTCAATTACCACCAAATTAAATGCATAGCTAAGCTAAGCATCTTCAGGACACTCTACTTAATGTTTTCCTGCAGTGTGTCCACAGCGATCAGAAGCGGCATGATCAGGGCCCTCCTGCAGAATGAGTTCCTAGAAGAGTAGGGGAAACTCAGGCTCTAGCTGCCCGGGGTCCCCACATCTGGACCTTAAACAAGCTTATCTGGGCTGGGAAGTGGCCAAATAGGACAGGAAAAGAGAGGCGTTTCAACTAGTTTTACCCACCCAACTTCCTGTCTTTCAAAAAAGCAGGCATCAGCAAAGGAAAAATTAGAAAATATTCCAGTAGCAACAATATTAAAAATTACCCAAAAGAATTACCTTGTCTCTCCCTATTATTTTCTAAATGAGAGCACTAAGGCCCTGGGTACCCCTTGATCAAGCTGAGGCAGCCAGCCGCAGAGCTAAGACAAGCACACAGGGTATACCAAGCCCAGGGCAGGACAGTGTTCCTATGGAACAGGGTCCGTGCTCAGCTGGGGGCTGGGGATGATGCTTCCATACTGCTATTTAACATTTCATTCTCATCTTCTACTTCCTATTGGTGGCTGTGTCGGGTTCTTTGCTGGTTGCCACATTGCATTCAGTACATTCAACACACAGGTACTGGTGCTTAGGGTGCACCGGGCACCATGCTAGGCACTGGGACTTCAACACCAGAAAGCCAACACTCGGGCGTTCATGACCCCGGTGACCATGCCCTGCAAGTGCCAGGTCTCCCCAGGAGAGTGGGCGCTGCCACCACCATGCCTGAGACTGTGTGTGTGTGTGTGTGTGTGTGTGTGTGTGTGTTGCTGGGTTTTGTTTTTTGTTGTTGTTGTGTTTTAATTGATTTCAGAGAGGAAGGGAGAGCAAGAGAGAGATAGAAATAGCAATGATGAGAGAGAATCACTGTTCAGCTGCCTCCTGCACGCTCCCTACTGGGGATTGAGTCCACAACCTGGGCATGTGCCCTGACTGGGAATCGAACCGTCACCTCCTGATTCATAGGTCGACGTTCAACCGCTGAATCACACTGGCCGGGCGAGACTGGTTTTAAAACAGTCTCTCCAACCAGATTGTACGTGCCTTAAGGAAAAAACTGAGATCATTAATCTATGCATCTCCACCTCTGGGTCCAGCATGCATTAGCAACCTCCCTTAATGTATATTAATGGAAAGTAATCCATACTTGAAAAAACTCTAATGTCATGGTAGTTGTTGCTCAGAGAGAGTGGGGATTTCGGTGGGAAGTTTGACCCTGAATTGCAAGGAGGTGTCTTTCACCAGAGCAGGAAGTTTCCTATCACTATGAGATAATTTCCAGGCCAGCCAATACTCAAGGGGCTAGAAGACGCCAGAGAGGATTCGATGAAGCAATAGTCATGCCCACCACGGCATCCGCCTGGCCCTGGGGCACCCCTGCTCCTGCCTGGTGTCAGGACCTTGGACACCTGGAGGGTAGAGAGCCCTGGGAGAATGTGGTTTTCAGGCCTGTCCTCAGAGTGGGAAGACAACCCGTTCTGTGAGTTGGAACAGCCGCCATATCCAGGGCCCCCATCCTGAGTCTGATGAGAAAAGCCAGGAAGAGCGTGACAGGCCTGGGCTGGTGGGAAGAAAGTCCCCCTCCCCTGGGCCTGGGGCCCCAGCGAGGGCGGCTCTCTCTCCCCGACTCCGCCTCTGCAGAGCATGTGGGTTCTTGTGGCCTTATCTGCCAGATGGCTCCCGGAGGGAATGATTTATGAGGTGCAGAAAGCTCGCTGATAAATTTTACTGCAAGTCCCCGGCAGAAGACTGGGGGTAGCAACAGCCCAGCGCAGGCAGCTCTAATGGAAAGTGCCGTCACCAAAGAGCAAAGCATTATTTATGACTGTCTGTAATGCCGTTCCGGGGAAATTCATCATCGCCTCCCTGCTCCGTGCACGCGGGGACAGCGGCGCGGGGGAGGGGAGCGCGGGGACAGGTGGGGAACAGCGAGAGCTTCTCTGGGAATCTGCCGGCGAAGAGCAAGGCCCTATTTTCCCTGAGTGACCCAGCTCCCCTTGGCAAGCACTGAACTACAAGTCCCCTCCCTGCCCCTCCCCCCACCACTGTCCTTGACCCCCAGCCCCTCTGCCCGCCAAAACAGAGAGAAGAGAGAATGAGGATGTGTGGAGACTGCAGAACCTGTGGAGACTGCAGGTTCTTACCCATCTGCACAGGAGCAGAGGTCTAGACCAAACGGCCCCTCCTGTCGCCACCAAACTCACAGGGAGAAAGGGGATGTTCACTCATTTTGCAAAACTGCTAAAGAAACAGAAACAAGGGATCCAGAGACAAGACACTGATCTAGCTGTGGTTACCCCGAGGGCAGCCAGGGCCAAGGACCTCATGAGGCTGGAGTCCCTCTGACACAGCATGGCCTATGGTGGAGTCCCTTCACCCAGGGGGCCTGTGTGCTTAGCTGAATGGAGACATTTGGGGGTGGCCCTATCCTAGCCCATCCATCCCTTCCCACCGTATCAACAACTGAGACCCCAATCCCTATACTTCCTTTTGGTACATATAGAGTATAATAGCCATTCCACTTGAGTTATGTATGCCTAAGTCTGTGTCTATTATCAAATTAAGTGCTCCTTGAGGGCAGGGTCTGTATCCTATTCGTTTTTATATTTATCTTAGCAGTAATCAGAGCTCCTGGCACATAGTAGCCTCGATAAATTCTTGATAATAACATTACACTGGTAGATGTCAGATAAACTGGGATTGTGGCCCCATGTGTCCTAATGCATCTGTCACCATGCTGATATTCATAGCATTTCAAGGCAGCCTGTCCCCACCCACGCATCCATCAGCGTGGTATAATGGAAAGAGCACTGGATTAAGAGTTGGGAGGAATGAGTTCTAGTGGGCAGCAACCTTAGACATTCTTTGATTATATAACATGGGCCAAGTCAGATCTCACCATGGGCACAGTGATTAAAGTTGGGCAGCTCAGCTTACTTTGGCAAGCTTTCATGTGCTGGGGAGTAAAGGAATAAAAAAGTCTGCCCCACCTAACTTACAGGACTTCAGTGAGTATGTGAGTATGGTGAGCAGCAGGAGATCTAAGTTCTGGGAAGGGAGGGAACATCCTGTATCACATGGTTCTCTATACCAAGAACTATGCCAAGCGCTTGGTATGTGCTATCTCATTTAAATACCTTCACAACTGTTCTATGGAGTCAGTTTTATTATCACATTCAGAGTACACATTTGAACACATGGTGTCAACTCCTTCATGAACTGGCTGGGTGACCTCGAATTGAGTCATTTTCCCTCTTGGGCCTTTATCTTTTCTGGGAAATAAAGGGGTTGAACTAGATGCTTCATAAGGTCCCTTCAGCTTCAAAATCCTGAGGAGCATTTGGCATATGCTGTCACCCAAGCAGCCCGGGTAGTTCTAACCCATTGGAGAGGTGGGGTGTGAATGAGTGATCAGCATTTCCCAGAGGAATAAGCTATTCATGAAGGAGATTACTTAAATTTGTACTTGAAGATCTGGGACTTAAGTTCACCTCAATAGAAAATATCAAATAATATGATACCAGAACCCACTATCATTATCTCCTGAGGAGAGAAGGGTCTGACAACTTCAGGCCCAGGAAGGAGACCAAAGATCAGGTGGAGAGAAGAAGTCTCAGGAGACTGGCCTCCAGGGTTGTCCACCCTCTGCCCACCCCGAACTGGTGAGTACATTGATGATGATGCCACTGACAAGGTGCCATTAGTCTCTTGCCATCTCCATGGCTAACATTTTTTCCAGAATTGAGACATTTTAAATCAATAAGAGAACCTTATGACTTTTCATCTAACAGATTTGCATGGAAACTGAGGACCAGAGTGGTAAAATGATTTGTCTGAGATAACAGTGCTACCTAGAAAAATGAATATCTTGACCACGTAGCAGGGCTCTTCCATTCGCTGAATGATAAGCCAGTCTGGTGGGCTTTAGGCAAGTCCTCCCCATGCGCACTGCACAGAAAACACTCTATGGGAAAAACATCCATGGAAAGCCACAGTATAAGGATCACATGTGTGGTTCATTTTTGGGTGTTTTTTGTTTGTTTGTTTGTTTGTTTTTATTTTTTATTAGTTAAGGTATTACAAATGTGTCCTCATCCTGTTTGATTTTTAATAACAAGGATAAAGAATAGCCTTTTAACTTTTCAAAAATATAAATTTGGGGCATAAGAATAATCCTAATATAGTTTAACAAATTTGATTCATACAAAAGTAGACAAGTTAAAGACCTAGTACTAAACCTGATGAATTTTGATCAAGCCAATGAGAATACCAGAGTTTAACAGACCACTATTACTGTGTTTAATAAAAGCCCTTCTCAGTTCTGACTTGAGGTTTACAACATTAATGATGGCTCTTGGTTAGGGTTCCAGCAAGAGCACAAAACAGCATATTTCTTGGAAACAGCAGTTGGAGTACAATAAATAAAAATAAAAGATTTGGAGTCAGACAGCCGTAGGTTCAAGAATTACAGCCATGTCCTGTGTCACTCAAAGCAAGTTAAGTAACTTCTCTGAGCCTTGGTTTCCGCTTCTGGAGACAATAATAACTTCTTCATAGGATTGCCTTAAGGACTACATTAGATAATTTATATATAGTCCTAGTGAAGTGCCTAATACAGAAAAGATGCACAATACATGGTATTTGTTATTTTAACTATGACATTCAGAATGTCAAGTAGACTCAAACATACAACCAGCAACTTCAGAACAGTCTGAAATTTCTTAGTCACATAACTGCTTTCTTCTCTCTTAATTCTTCTTAAAACCAAGCTCAAAAGGTAATATGAATGCATGATAACTCAGAATCATCCTAAAGATTGATCTCCATAAAGCATGCTCATCCAAATGACCAATCCTTTTAGAAATCAAGACTTCATTTCCATTTTCCATTTGACCACAGTTTTTCAGTAAGATAGGTCAGTGTGGGAAATGAATATGGTATTTTTTGCCAACCATCCAAAGACATAGACCAGGCAAAACATTTCTATCATTTATGTCTCTGGCTCCCAAACATCGTTTTGTAGGCTGGTCTCCACAGAAGAGTCACTAGTACATAGAGTGTTAAGTAGACATGCTGATTTCCAGGCTCCATGACAAGAAATTTTGATTTAGTCTAAAATGAGGCCAAGAAATCTGTAGTATAAACAAGTCAGACATTCAGAGATATATCTAGGTTGAGAGCCATTGATCTAAGCCAATGGTTAGTTTTCTATGCATATTGTACTAGTATTATGTTTTCTCACATGTTTAAACCTAATATTTATACCAAAAATATCACAGGGAGATTGGGGGCAGGCGGGGAGGGGGGAAGAATGAGAATATCTTTATCCTGGCCTCATAACCCCATCAGCAGCTTCCATTCATATTTTGAGATTCTCACTACACTAAATGTTATAAAAAAAAATTCCCCACTTTCAGTCTTGGGTTTCATAATAATGCACTTAGTATTTAAGATGATAGTAAAATTTAAGACTATAAAACAGAGAGTGGCAAATTGGATTCATGGGGTGTAATATAACTGACTGATTGGCAGGGGCTGCCTGGAGCGTCAGGGCACTCTGAGGAGAACCCAGCTCAGGAAGCAGGTGTGCCGGGTTCAATTAGTGATGTCTGGCATGGACACAGACAAGGGAACATCAGAAAGATGTCACTTCCTTCCAGCTCTGCTTCAAAGTATATTACCTCCAAAAGAGGAAGAGTATTCAAATTGATTAGAAAGTGATATTTGCATATAAAGTTTCCACTCAAATTTCAGTTGAAAGCTTGTTTTTCATTCTTGTTATTTTTCTAGCTACATTGAGGTGTATTGAGGAATCTGTGTGTTCCTGGTTGATAAAGTAGGAAACAATCTGAACTAAGAACAGCAAATCCTAAGCGATGATGAACCCTGGGGAAACGTACACACCGAGAAGCATTTCCCTTCTCTCACCCCAGAATTCAGGAAGCTGGTTTTTGTCATTTCTCCTTGTGTGTGTGTGTCCTCAAGGACAAACTGCAATGTGAATAAAGGAACTGCTCTTGGCATTCCTTTTCCATCACTCTGCCTTCCCTTGAACTAGTCTTTCTATCCTAAGTGCTCTCCCCCACTCTCTACTGTGTGTTGCAACTCTACCAATCATTTAAGGTCCCAACCAAGACCCACCTCTACCAAAAGACTTGACAAAATCTCACATTCCAACTGGAATTGTTCTCCTGTAGTATTTAGTGACTTAATAAAAGCACTCCTGACTGTCTGCCTTGCTATCCTGGTTAATTGTGTGCTTGCCTAGCCCTGCCCCCTAGTCTGTGAGCTCCTGGAGAGTAGGGACAGAATCATATTCACAGCACCCAGTGTAATGAACTGCCCTTGTAAGTACAGACGCCTCTGACTTACAGTGGTTTGACTTAAGATTTTTTTACTTTATGATGGTGCGAAAGCCATATGCATTCAGTAAAAATGGGCTAGGCTGAGCTGTGATGTTCTGTAAGTTAGGTCCATCCTCCAAGGCTCTCCTTCTGCTTCTTCAGATGATGCAGAAGGAGTGCTAGAGTTGGGTGGCCCCAAGCTGAGGGCATGCTCAAGGAGATCTGGTTTCTGGGAAGACTCTTCCCACCCTGTGGGAAGGGATCAGCAGAGCAGCAAAGGACACGCTTTCTGAGGACAGCACTTGTCTGGAGATGTGGTCCGCAGAGCAGGCAGAAGCCCGAGCATCCAGCACCTCAGCAGCCTCCCCAAGTCCTAAGGAATCAGGCTTCTGTGCACAGCTACATTGGCTGCCTTCGGTCCAGGCCCTGTGCTCCTCTGCTTTCAAGGCTAACAACGAAGCAGGTTGGGGAAGCAGAAGGGAGGACGGAGTCTGGGGTTTACCAACAAATCGGTGTTGAGTCAGTAATATCAGCAGCCACTCCAGAGGCTTCCAAAGGTGTTCGTGTCCGCCTGGGCAGTGTGCCCACAACATGAGAACTGCCCCAAACCAGCTGGGGGATCCCTGATAATGATGCCAGAGCCAACCAGTGTGGCTTCCCATGGCACAAATAACCCAGGAAAGGGAAGGAAAGAAAGCTCCCACACATCATTTGGCTTTTTCCCTAAAAATCACTTCTTGTAAAATTATACGCTTGTGAAACTCATAAGTGTCTACATGATCATATGTTACAAGGTCTTCATTTTACAGATAAGGAAACTGAGACCCAGATTTGCCAAGTGATTGTTCAAGGGCCTCCATCTGGTTAGTGGCAGCGACGGGGTGAAGCCCAGGCTTCCTGTTAGGCAGTCCAGCATCATTTCTAACAGAAGCTTCAAATTACAGTAATTACTGATTACTAGATTTACTCAGCATAGGTAAGAAAATACATGATTTCTGACAAGACTCTGAGTAAAATGATAAATCTTTCCAAATGTAGTTCTCTATATTCCCTTTTAGTTCTCAAAATCATACTGGACAGTTTAGGTTTTTCTAGGAGAGAAAATTAAATGAAGAAATGGAACCAACATATATTGCCCACCTACATCCCATCCATCATTCTAGGCAATCTATATAAGTTATCATATTCAATCCTCATGCAAAATTTCAGAAAAGAGGCATACATAGCCCTTTTTTATAAAAGAGAGAACAAAGTCTCAGAAATGTTAAAGGATTGGTCCAAGAAACAAAGCTAATCAATGGCAGAACTAGGGTTCAAATGCAGATCTCCTGGTTCCCATGCCAGTCCTTCCACTGTTCCATGATGGATTTGGAGCTTTTGGGTTCCTCTGATAGACATTGTTCTATATACCAAATGAGGATCTCAACAAGACAACAGGGCAAGTCAAGGCCAGGTGGCCATGGCCATTCCCAAGGGTCCTGTCCCCACTCCATAGCCCCCAGGGCAAGTATCATCTTCCCATCCTGAGCCAAGTCTTATGAGTATCTAGCCCAGGGGTGGGCAAACTTTTTGACTCAAGGGCCACAATGGGTTCTTAAACTGGACCAGAGGGCCGGAACAAAAGCATGGATGGAGTGTTTGTGTGAACTAATATAAATTCAAAGTAAACATCATTACATAAAAGGGTACAGTCTTTTTTTTTTTTTAGTTTTATTCATTTCAAACGGGCCGGATCCGGCCCGCGGGCCGTAGTTTGCCCACGGCTGATCTAGCCTCTGGTGACTGCCTGAAGCAATCCCCCTCTGCTTTGGGTCCAAGCAGAGGGATATACAGAAAAGGAGCACAGAGGGCTACCTCTTAGCCACACCCCAAAGGGGGGTTTTCCTCACAGAAGCACAAAGAGAGGTCTATACCCAGGGTTTAGTGCTAATGGGGCCCCCTCCCTTCCTTAGAAGGATGCTATGAGGACAAATGAAGTAATATACCTGAAGTGTTTTGAGAGCTTTCTAAGTACAACATAAATATAATAATGGAGCTGCTGATGCTGATAACAATAGCAAGGGTGATGATGGGACTATATCCACGGTCATAATTTAAGGGAATATTTAAAATGAGAAAACCCAACTAAAATCAATCCACTGAACTTTATTTAGAAGAGAGGCTGCTCATAAAAATATTATGGAAATGTGAACTCTTGGGAAATAATGATGATCTTCTTCTATTAAAAGACTCATGAGAACCATTTCCAAAGTACAGGGCAGTCATTTGTAGGTTCTTTGCCACTCAGTGCAACAAGTTCTCTATAAAAAAGAGAGAGTGGGGGAGAGAAAGAAGCAATCCGTGCTGTACACTGAAGCCCTAGGGTTTTGGAGATACAATTGGCCTTTATTTCTAGACCCATTGCCAACTCTTTCTACTTACTGAGGAAAATAGTTGGTAAAGCATTTGCCTTTATTTCCTTCCTTCTCTCATCCTCCAACCCCATCAGCAGCTGCTGTATAGCTTGCATTTAGAGTCATTAATTATGGCTGGTTCTCTCTTTCTCAGAGTTGGGTAAGGTCAAAGAAAAACCTACCCAAAGATGAGAACACAACATGGAATGTACTTCGAGTGCTCATTGCACCAGCTAACAGAATGTTCCCATTGTAATATGGGTGTGATCCCTATTTGTTCTGATTACCCTCTTTGGGGAAGTGGGAGTAGGGATATTAAAACTTCAGAATAGGAGTTAGGAAGAGACATTAAGTGGAACAAAACCCCAAGGAGTTTGTAGGAATGAGGAACTGAGAATAGGGAGGGAAGAATCCCATCACAGATCCAAGCAGCAACTGGATCCCCGCCATCCCATTCTTCGGTCGTATCAATGAGATGATAGTGGAGAAATGGATACTCAAATGTCATTTCAAGGCAGAAGTGTTGAAAGACCCCTAACCATGAACATCATCAGAAGACAAAAAGGCAAACACTAAGTGTAAATTCTGAGTTCTAGGAAATATCTCCAATAATAGCATGGAGAAGTTGACAGCAAGGGCAGTCAAGGACCGATTGGTTGCAGAATAAAACCCATCATCATTGTTTTCCTTAAGAGATGGTACCGCCACTGAACAAGGCTGGACAAGGAGGCCATATGGAGTAACACTGGGCTATTCATGTTGGAGTGCCCGCACTCTTGGGTTTACACAGAGCAGTTTTCTGTGCACAGAGAGCCAAACCACAACAGGCAAACCTGAGGATCCCCATGTGGCTCTGGTGCACCCTGAATGTGCCATCTTCTGCTATTCACAGCAAGAAAAAGAGAGTTTTCAGGACATCTCTCTTAATTACCACCCTGATTCAGCTCAAAAATTAGTGCAAATGAACACCATTTTTGTTGATTCACAGAAAACAAAAATGATCTGTTCATTGACAGTGATAAGCCCCCTCCTGCGCTTCTAATTCGGAGCCCCAAAACACTGGATCCAGTGAAAAGGTGTTTCTGCCTTTAATTGAAATAGCTAGCTAACAAATGTGCCTGTACCTCTGTGTTTTTCCTAGTGGTAATTTAAAATATTGGTTTTTTTATATTAAAACACAGGTGTGTTATGACAGAACATACAAAACATGGATGGATTTTAACATTAAACACTAAAATTCAAACATTTAACACTGGCTCTGAGATGTTTTAGGCCAGGACATCTCCAGGACCTCTTCTCCACCCTTCTCTGCCTTCATCAAACATCGCTCTGAATTGGGTTCCCTCCTGACTGGTCTACTCTCTAGCTAAGGGATTCTGTTTAGTTGTCTGTAGAATGAAGTTTTTAAATCCTTTGAGGCTATTCATAGTATATAGAGATGTGATTGTAGAATTCTTTCCCTAGAAGGCTTCAAGGTCAGAAGAGTCAAGCATCATTCCGACTGATTGAGCCAGAATCTCCATGCTGTAGGAGACAAAAGGCTCTTAGCCTTGCTAATTTATAGTGTTCCCCTGGTCCTATGCCAGACTTTCTCTACCCAACAATGCACAAAGATCAGCAGCTCCATTCTCTTCCCTCTCTCCTGTTCCCTTCATTTAAATAATGCTTCTCGCTTCCACTTTCACCCTATCCCAACAAGGTATTAGGATTTCCTTCTAGACGCAAATGAGGCCATTTTCTCTCCAGCATCATTATCACAGGAACCAAAGTCTTTTCAAACTCATCCACATGCAGGCTCTACCACCTGCCTTCCTGCCCATGAGGACCCTGCCGCTTACTCTACGCCCACATCCCCTTACTGGGAAATGCAATGTTGTCTAAGTCTGTCATGGAGTGGGAGAGACAGGGAACCAGTGACCACACCGGCTTCTAGTTTCTACCAGAAGCACAGCTTTAGACCTGATCATCAAAGAGAAACCTTTCATTCCCCAACCAGGCAGAGTGAGAGAGACCTGAATTGGCCAAATGTTGCTCCACACAAAAAAAATGCAGCATGTTGGTGGTAATGCTTGGTGTTTCCTTGTCACCTGGCACTTTCCTAAATGAAGTCAGTCCTGTGGTCTAAAACCATATCAACCAAACCCAAGGCCAACGCATCTCCATGTATTCGGGCCCCTACCAGAGAGATAATTTGGCCTTTAGCTAAACAACAACTCCCCGGGCAGTGTGGGTTTGCAGATTGGAACCTGACCTAAGTACCATCCTTGGCTGGTGTTCAGTCTATTCCAACCTTCACTGGGATTCTGATCTCACGCTGAGCTGTCTGTCTCATTCTCGAGGGAACTGGGGACTGTTAAACCCAATACTCCTGGACTCACAAACATTTTTTAATTAAAGAGAGGGAAGCTTTAAAAAGAATGCTCAATAATGTTTGGATTCACTGCAAATTCCTGTGTAGATGGCTAGTGCAAGGGGAATTCAATCTCATTTCCAACGCTCTCAGATTAACACAGCTATGATTTCTTCCTGAGACCTAATATTACATGGGTGAGGTGCTAAGGCATTCTTGCTGGGTGTCACATCTTGTCTCCAGGGAGCTTAATTATTTTTAATATAGTTATTGAACCACAGGCACCACTGTACTCAACCATGTCCACAAGGTAGGTATCCATACAATTCCATTGTCCATGTTATGGACTGGGAGTAAAAGAAAATCTTTAAAGAACTATTATTCACTCATTTATTTAAAAAATGCTCACTGAGCTCATGTTACCTGCAGACATTTTGACCTTCCTGCCTGGCTTGCTGGTCCTGGTGTAAGATAGCAGAGTGAGCAGTGAAATGTGCATGTTTAGCACACACAAACAGAATATACTGAGGGGAAAAAGTTTCATTCCTCTATTTGCACCATCACTCTCACCATCTCCACTTCCCCACTCCCATTCAAACCTCCTACTCCCCGAAAAAGGACAACAGAATGTACATGCCAAGAAAAAAAAATTTGTTGAAAAATTATTGTTGAAAGTATTACCTATGTCCCATTTTCCCCGCATTGACCTCTCCCAGCCTGCCCCCGCCTCACACCCCAGGCCTTCACCACCCTATTGTCTGTGTTCCTGAGTTACGCATATATGCATACAAGTTCATTGGTTTATCTCTTCCCACCCACCCAACCTCCCTCTGAGGTTTGACAGTCTGTTTGGTGCTTGTATGTCTTTGAATCTATTTTTGTTCATCAGTGTATGTTGCTCATTAGATTCCACATATAAGTGAGATCGTGTGATACTTATCTTTCTCTGACTGGCTTATTTCACTTAGCATAATGCCCTGCAGGTCCATCCATGCTGTTGTAAATGGTAAAAGTTCTTTCTTTTTTACAGCTGCGTAGGAAAAAAAAATGTCTTCACTTTCGAGTTTCTAGGGGAGGTCCTGCAATACAAGGATTTTCAGAAATAATTTTGACTTTACTGGACTCACCACCCACTAACATTAGAATGCAACACCCACCTGAGGTATGACCCCCACTATCTCTCTGGAATTCGTGACTATTTATAAACCACCTCAGATTGCAAACCTGAGAGCAGTTTTCCTGCCTCCTCACCGTTGCCCAATACTCTCTCCCCAAAAATGTAGCTAGGATAGTCCTGTGGCAGTCTCTCTCAGTTCATTTTAAACATATGCAGTAGAAATCATTTTAAAAACTTAGCACCTAACACTAAGCATACCTGTGTTTATAATAGTGAAGGCCTTTAGCTACAGAGAGTCTCTATGCAAGGCAGCTTTGCACCTTTCTCACTGAAAGAATTTTTCACCCCTTCTGGCTAAAGTGACCCAGATTCATGCTTTTTAACCCCCTCCCCCAAAAGCCATTACCCATAAATCTAGATGAATCTTCAGGACTCTAGAAGCTGCTATTTCCAGAGGGCAAATCTATCAGTTTTCAGCTGTAAATCAAGTCACTCTCACATCCTCCATTATCCTCTGTTGGGATCGCCTATGCCTCAGTCTCCCCCTCTGCCAAATGGGTCACATGAATGGCAGCCATGAGGAGACGGGAAAGAATTCACAATATCAAGGAAATGATCAGATGCCCAAAGTGAAGTTGTGGCCTAGTGGTCACTAAACAGAGGGAAGCAGTGAGACCTAGAGAGGAGAAGGAACTCAGCCAAGTCACTGAGAGTCAGAACAGAAAGAGGAGCCCCCCACCCGCCACCCCATCCCCAGTCTCCTGGTCCCCAGAGCAGTGCTGTTTCTCCCGCACAATAACTCTCTCCAGCAGAGACAAGTGCCTGCTAGTCCCACCCCCACCTGGGGCTGTGGTTGGGGAGCAGGCAAAGCCTTATCCCTTGTGGGGAGAGGGGTGGCACTTTTGATCCACAGCCAGGGGACCTCCAGCCACCTGGAATTCCTGGCTCCAACCTGCTCCCCTCAGTCCCTTGTCTGGGTAAAGGCTTCCACTCAGCATGTGTGTAACTCAGAGCCACATGACACTGAAATGCTAAGTGAAGAGCAATTAACTTTTGCTTCTGAAAACCCACTTTAGCTTTCCATAACTCTTTGGGGGCCATTTCAACTAAGCCAAACCTCCCGCACATTCTCCCTCAGCAATAAATTACCTTCCTGGCTTTAATTAGCTGCCGGAGTGCAAAACGGGCTGGGTGCTGACGTGGCTGCTTTCCCCACAGGTCCCATTCTGTCACACTGACTCCAGGAGAATGGCAGCTGCAGGGAGTGGCTGGGCTGCCTCAGTGGGGACGTGGGCCGCGATTCCTTACCTGCCCGCAGGGTGTGAGGGGGGCAGCCCAGGAGTCCAGACCTGGCTGGGGCTAAATTAGTTGGAGGGGCCTCAGACTCCCACCCCCACTTCAGCTCTCCTGGACCCTAGGAGATGTGCCCCCTAGACCCAATTCTCCTCTTACAGCCTCTCATTCCTCCAAACTGCTCCCAACACACATGCATGGGCACACACACACACACACACACACACACACACACACACACTAGCCCCCAGGTATAGAATATCTTTATCTGCCTTATCATTCTTGTTAAGGGAGAGATTACTGACAGAGCTTAATACATAAGCCCTCTCAGGGGAATTTGCTGTATAATTGTGAGCTGAGCTTGAGTCCAAATGAATAAATCTCTAAGTACGTGATTTTAGTCATGTCTGTGGGCCGAAATGGTACTGGCTGGGAAAGAAAGGAATAAAAAAGCACCCTCAGAACCCCCCACATCATTCTAAGCCCAAGATTAAGATTTGAGGTCCAGTCAACCCTGCCTCTAACTAGAGGAGTGATGCCCAGCAAGTCCCTTCCCTTCTCCCCCCAGTTGCCCAGGAGAAAGCTGTGCTAGATGAAGCCAAGTCCCCTTGGGCCCTGCCATACTGCGATTTTGAAAATCATGTGTGAGTGTGAGTGTAACTGTGTGTGTGCGTGTGTGTGTGTGTGTGTAAGGGTGAGTGGGGGAGACACAGTCTAACCCAGACCTCAGTGCATGCTTGTCTTCTCCCATCTATCCTGCTTTCTTCTAGAATCTTCCTCAGGGTCCTGAGCTGCACTCCACCCTCCCCACCGTGCGCACACACACATACACACACACACACACACACACACACACACACACCACGCTTGTGGAGCCAGAGCCCCCAGGCTGCACTCACACACTCCATCCTGGGCACTGTCTCCCTGACCATAGCCCTGGGAAAGGGCCTCTGCCCTCTCTCACTCCATGGATCACCCTTATGCTAATGGCTGCTTCTCCTCAAGGCCCCGGCCCCAGCTTACACCTCCTCTGACAAGCGATAACCTTCCAAAGCCCAATTACAGGCTGCTTTCCGCCACCCGCCCTTCCTTTCCTAGGAAAATAAAATAAGAAGTCCAAACACGAAGGCGCACAGCCAGGCCCTGCCTGTCGGAGGCAGGTGACAGGCGCGGGCACAGAGCTCCCTCTGATTAAGGGTGTGAGTGCGTCTTGCGCTGAGCCTGAGCTGCTGAAATTCGTGGTGATTTCTCTCCGCGCCTCCCCAATTAACAGGCCGCCTGTCGGGGTGCAGGGTGCGGGTGGAGGCCGGCAGGCAGGTACCTGGCCTGTCACAGCCGCCAGACAGGCCCTCTCGCCAACCCATCCTGCCTGATGCCCCGCCGTCTGCTCCTTCCCCCGCCTGTCACACTCCCCTGCAACACGGTGCTGTGCGAAGGGAGCCCAGGGAGAGGCAAGGCCTGGGGGCTGCAGTCTGCACAGTCTCTGTTCACCCCGTGTCCACCTTCCGCAGGAGTCACCTTCCTCTCCCTGGCTCTCCACACTCAGTGATCCCCAGAAGGAATTTGAAGCAGAGGTACCTCCCAAATGCCTGTGAGACTTGGGTGTTGGCACTTTGGGGACCAGAGGAAATGGGCAACACAGGCTCAGATGGAGAAATTTGACCAGCCGGTTAGAGTCAAATCACATTGAATTCCCCAGCCCAGCTAACTCCACACCTGCCCCACCTTGCCTTTGTCAGGACACCCGGTGGGGATTCTAGAAGTGCCTCCCAATTTCAGGCCCTGCCCTGCCACCCCACATAATGAGATGCCTGGCATCAGGTGCCATAAGTCAGACCCCTGACCTCCTCCCGCAGGTGTGGCCTCACTCCGGGCACAGGGACCAAGCTGGCATGGCCAGGCCACCTGTGAAAGCTCAAACCCCTCCATGACTGAGGGCATCAACCTACTCAGTGATCGGGGATAGAAATCCTTACTCTTGCCAGCCATCCTGGGGGGTGTCCGGCCCCTCTGCAGCTAACTCCTTGCCTGCCTGAATCACTGAGTGGTGCTGGCTTTGGGATCTCCCATCGGTGGAGAAAACCCACCCATCCATGCTCTTGATTTCCAGGCCTGGAAATCAATACTCAGGCGGCCACTGTTTACTTGGTAGCCTCCGGAAATATCTCTGCCCTTTATCTCTTCCTTACACCTGTGTCTCCGTCCTTTCATGCTGCTGTAACAGAATGCCATAGATTGGGTGCTTTACAAACAACAGAAATTTATTTCTCACAGTTTGGGAGGCTGGGAAGGCCAAGATCAAGGCGCTGGCAGGTTTAGTGTCTGGTAAAGACACACTTCCTGGTTCATAGACAGAACACAGTCCTCACTGTATCCTTGCATGGCAGGAGGCATAAGCTAGATTTCTGGGGTCTCTTATCTAAGGGCACTAAATTCCAATCATAAGAGCTTCATCCTTATGATCTAATCACCTCCCAAAGGCTCACCCTCTAATACCATCATCTTGGGGGTTAAGATTTCAGCACATAAATTTTTGAGCAGAACAAACATTCAGTCATAGCACTCTGTCTAGAAAGAAATCTACTCACACTGGCACAGATTTGTGGCTTCTGCTATATCCAAAGGAGGCAGGTAGGAGCATCTGTGCCCATCCTGGAAACGAGTAAATCATTTGGGATGCCTCAAAGTCAGTGTGAAGTGGGGAGGAGAGAAAGTGGACCACATTGGCAAAGGTTGGGGTAAAGATTGAAAATGATAAATGCAGCTGGGGGGGGGGGAACACCTCTTAAAGGGCAGGGACTGTATCTTATTGATCTTCCTATTTCTTGTGTTGATGGTAGTGACACAGTCACAAACATTTGCTGAATGAAGAAGGGACAAGTGGCTCTCCTCGCTTCTTCAGTGCCAGCAAGACTTAGTATATGCTCACAACATCCTCTTTAGCATCAGTTCAACTACCATCACCCCTGTGGATTGCCCCATAAGAAAAAAAGGAGGCAAGGAAGAGAGATGCTGAGAAAGGAGAAACCAAGGACTAAGGATGGTGAGAGAACACATGGACCAAGTCAAGCAACATACTTCTCTCCACCTTATACCAGGGGCTCTGGCATTGATGGCAATGTGAAGCAGCTCCAAGAAGCCATAATATATTTCAGAATTTGAAAAAGGGTACTAGAAGGGGGAAGGAGGAAGGGAGAAAGAGAAAAAAAGGAGAGAGAAGTGATCTGCTTCAAACCTTGCATTTGTATGTGGCAACATCCCCCTTGTAGAAGAGAATATAAAGTGATGGAGATGCAGGTAAATAGAAACTAAATGTCAGCTCCTATGCATGGCAAGGAAGAACATATATCAAATTCATTAATTATGATCCAATTTGTGCTTGCACTGTGAAGGATAATCATTTGCCATCAAAGAGATGCCCTTCCCTTATTAAAGCCATTGAGACTCTCAGGAAGTGCTCAAGGGTTTGAAATTCTGTATTTGAATTTCACACATGCTTTTTACTACTGGGACCAAAACTCAATCAACACTTGAGAGTGCTGACACCAACATGCAAGCCACAGGGGTCTTCACTCCTTCACTACAGACCTACAGACAGGACCTGGTTAATAAATTTGCTAATTTGTTCTGCTCTGAGTGTGTGTGTGTGTGTGTGTGTGTGTGTGTGTGTGTGATGTATAAGCCTATATCTTTTTTAAATAGAGTTGAAGTAGGAATAAAGAACTCAGGCCAAATTGAAAAAAGGAATAATTAACCTCATCTCTTCAAATGTCCAGGGCCCAGCTGCCCAGGAGTGGAAACCATGTCCTCACTTTCATCTCAAAGCCAAAGCAACATGAACAGGTTGCTTAGAGACCAGCCTTCTCTTTCCAGTCTGGCCCCAGGCCTCTGGTCCATGCCCAGAAAGGGGCTGAGTTAGAAGCCAGAACTCAGAGGTTATTACTCTTTTCTTCAGAAGCTCTTCAGCAGGGGCTGGATTCTGATTTGACATTTTCGTTCCTATTTCTTGCTCCAGGATCCAGGCTGAGCCAGAGAAAGTCATTGGATTTTCCTGACTCGGCACACTCCTGCTCAAGGGAGGCACATTGAATGGTATTTATGCCATAGAATGGAACACAATGAAACAGATGGACTGTAGTTTGGAAAAAGCCTATTGCCATCCAAAGAGATCTTTCCTTTCCTGAAGCTTCCCCACCAGAAGCAGAGGGGTTTCTATAGAGTCTGTAGCATGGCATAGCTTATAGCATAGTCTACAGCATATATAGCATAGCATATACTGCAGCATATAGCAGAGAGTAGAGTACACTATAGTCTAAAGCCCACTTGCCTTGATGGGGTTTTCACGTACAGCCAAAGATAAGAATATCTAATCCTCTCACAACTTAATGAGGTGCTAATGTTGTGTTCATTTCATATATAAGGAAACTCTGGCCCAGAGAAGTAAAGTAACTCACTCAAGATCACACAGCGGAAGGGCAGAGAAAGAATTCAGACTTAGCCCTCTGTGAATAAACTAGGAAAGGGTAGGCAAGGGGCTCCAACCTATATGTGGGGGAATATCATTAGTTTGGCATACCTTCTCCGTCCCAGAGGACCCATGAGAGACACGAGAACAAACACACCTTCTTGAATTACTGACAGAGGAATTTCCTCCCTGTGATTTCTCTTGCTTTGGTATCAAGCATCTGAGCTGTCCTTGCAGCTCCCTCATGACGAGGCAAGGGCAGGAATAACTGCATTTAACAGAAGGAAGCCTGAGGCACAGAGAGATGTGATATAGTGAGAAGTCCATGGTCAAACCCGGATTAAAACTTGAGCCACCTGTCCCCTCTCCTGGACTCACTCCTGCCCCCCAGGGCATGGCCCTGCTTCCTCCCTCCCCCACCTGTCTGTACTGGCCAGCCCTGGGGTATGATTGACAGCCCTAGACTTCAAGGATCAAGCCTTGCAGATAGAGTTCTTGACACCAGATGCCGTTGGAGTGGACAGGCAGGGTAGGGAGGATGACTGTTGGGGGGAATGAAGGACAAGGCCCTTTCCAAAAATAGAGTGAGAAAAGACCAGAAGAGGAGGCGGAAAGTCATAGGGAGAGAAAGGCAACACTGCTCAGAGCACTAGCCCAGTGGGAGAGAAGGGGTTCAAAAATATCACATCCAGAGAGGCCAGGGTACCACTGGGATCAACAAGCCGCCCCCCCCCCTTCCACTGGCCCAAACAGCATCCAGATTCCCTCCCAACTTCACAACCAAAGCCCAAAGGCGATTTATTCTAAAAGGGGATTTCTAGGCCTAGAGTAGTTTGGGGGTCTTTTCCCCTTCTCCCAACTTCCACTGAGGCTTCTTTCTGAAATTCTCTAAATAGCAAAAGGTGAGAAGCGTAGTTATGTCTCCTGATTGATGTGGATTCTAAAACATGACCCTCTGCCTCCACAGGGTCCTCCTGGTTCACAGGTTCCCCAGTCAAAACCCTGGCTCACCTTCCACCCCAAACATCCTACTGCACCTGCCGGGTCCCAGGCACTGGGTGCTGTGTTTACGAGAGTACAAAGAAATAGAAAATAAAGGCACTGCCCTGAAGAGACTTACAGTCTTCTAAATTAAGAGTTTTTATTCTGCCCCCGCAAACTCAGAATGACCATTAACAACCCATGCCTCAGTTGCTCCTCTGAGTTCTTTGGCAAACCATGCAATCCTTACTTGTTAGGGCTGTATGGCCTTAGCTGACCACTCTTGTGGGGAATAATAATACCATGCACTTATTGAGCACTTAGTCTTGGCCAGGCACTGAGCAAGAGATTTGACAAATATTCATGATGTTCCTAACTTTATACTTCAAGGAAGGTATTGTGATCTCCGTGATGGCTCAAATTATGGCTCAGGGGAGTCAAGCAAACTTTCCACAATCATCCAGCCAGCCAACACAGAGAGAGGATTTAAATCACACACCCCAGAATGTGATGGAATCACCCGAGTAGAGTGGAGAGTTGAATCACAATAATAATTGAATAAACTGTCAGGGCCAATTTCCACAGCATTTACTGAATACATGAGAAAAACAACGTTTAGATTGATGGTGTAAGTGGGGACAACCTCTTTGGAGAGTGATGTGGCAATATCGATCAAAATTTTAAATGCACAAATCCTGCTGCCAGAAATTTCATTTATGTGAATTTATCCAACTGTACAAGGATGCTCACTGAAGCACTGTTGGTAATAGGGAAAAGCTGGAATCCACCTAAGTGTCCATCAATGGGTAATAGGTTAAATAAACTGGTTCACCCATAAAATGAAATATTAATACTTACATGCATTAAGAAGAATGAGATAGGACTGTAAGTACTAACATGAATGCACATCCACAAAACATTCTTCAATGAAAAAGCAACTCGCAGTATTATATGCATAATATGATCCTGCTTATGCTTCAAAGTATTTTATATATAATACACACACACATTTACAGCATACCCCACTTAAAACATCTGAAAGACACACACGAAACTACCAACAATAGCTATGGATAAGAGGGGGTGGGGGATGAGAGACAAATTATTTGGTTTGCTTTTACAGACCCTGTGTTAAATATTTCAATGGTACTTATGCAGGTCACTGTGTTACACCTGCTGGAAAGCAATCCTTAGAGAACTGACAACAGGAAAGCAAAAGCTTCAGCATAGACATAGATCTGCCCCCAAGGAGCAGAGAGTCTCAGGATTGAGGTCATGCAGGAGCCCATGGCAATATATGGCTGCTTGGGTGACCACACTCACTCTTACCTGGTCCTTTATTCAAGAGCTGACACACCTGAAGAAAAGTAGAAAAATTGTGGTGGGCTCTGACATCAGAATACTTCGACCCAAACCTGGCTTCATGACATTGTGCGGATCACAGGTTCTTCGAACCCAAGTTTTCTTGTCTACAAAATGGGATGGTGCTAGAACCCACCACCTAGAATTTCTTGGGTTGGGGGCAGTGCTCATTCGAGCAAAGAATGATAAAGCACTTTTTAAAAAACCAGGTTGGAAACTGACAAAAGGAAATGAAGTCATCCTTGACTGGTACTCACACTGGGGAGGCTGAGTCATCAGTGGAAGATGCTCTCACCCCAACACAGACAGCACCACCCTCCCCGCTTCTGCATTGACACCACAAAGTGCTCACGAACTCTCTGAAAACATCACCCACCTCTCCAATCCCACACTCAGGGGCTGGCAGTCAGATTCTGTAGCCGTGGAAAATGATGCCAGTGCAAAGGGCCCTCCAACAACGAGTCCTCTGCATCAGCCTCTAAATCCCCAAGTAAATATCGGTTCATTGGTTTGTTGATTAAAATCACTGATAGCGAATCTGATGGTCGCCCAGAGACCCAAGTAGCTGAAACAGCAGTGAACCGACCCAGGAATCCTTTTACAATGAGTCTCATATGATTCCTAAACTTAGTCCTTCACTCCTACCCTCTCCTTTTCTTTCTTCCCACTCAATTTTTTTCCCATTGTCTCCATATACCCACCATGAGTCAACCCTTCCTACTTCAACAGAAATCCACTCTCTTAAGAGCATCCCTGGGCTGAAGAAAATAATCATTAACTTAATAGGCTGACAAAATTACATTAAATAATGATGATAATAATAAGAATATAGACTTTGGCAAAAGAAAACCTGAGTCTGAATTCTAACTCCACCACTTATTAGCTACGTAATCTTGGATAACCAAACTTCAGCTCCTCCATAAATTGGAGATGGTTATAAAACAATCCACGCAGTTGTTAAAAGATGAGTACAGAAGCTGCCGCTATGCAAATGTAAGTTACAAATGTAGGTGGGTATTATTAAACCACCATTCCGTTAAAGTTTCCACATTACCTAATGTGATCATCTCAATAGGCCCAGAAGGTGTCAAATGGAGAGAAACAAAGTTCCAAGAAGCTAAGCTCTTTCCCCAACCTCATTCATCTGGGAAGGGAACTCTTGAAGGGAGATTTTCTGACAGTGAGCTCAGTGTTCTCCCCAGGCCATGAGCAAAGCCTAAAAGGCAAGGCTTGAGGGTGTTATAAAGGGGAGGGAGGACTAGTCCCTTGCCCTCCAAAAATGTCATGCCCAAATAGTTAAGTAACACTGTTTAAAGCAGATAAGGGTTCTAAACGCTTACATAAGGTAAAAGGCCTGGAGGAAAGACCTTGAAAAAAGTTAGAATGTGATATTGGTCTTTGGATGCCCACCACCTACCACAGGGCCCCACATGTTTGACAGATGGACTGATTGATTGGTTTATACCTCACCACCACTGCTAGTGGGTGCATAGTCGTACCAATCAGGATTGAATAAATTTTAAAAAAAGGAAGAGGAGGTAGAGTAGGAGGTGGAGAATGAGAAAGGAAGGAAGGAAGGAAGGAAGGAAGGAAGGAAGGAAGGAAGGAAGGAAGGAAGGAAAAGAGAAAAGAAGGAGACCTCCTTCTCCTCCTTTCTCCCTTTACCCCATCCCAGGAGAATGTGGCCCAGCAGACTTCCCTGTGCACTATGAAGGCCACAATACCTATCCTACAACATTCACAGAACCGTGGGGAGAAAGATACAAGAAAGACCAGTACAGTACAGCATTGTGCCACAAAAAAAAGCTGTATGCAAATGAAGACAATGCCATTAGCACATGACAGCTGCCATTTCTTGGCTATGGTCCACATCACCTTAATAACAAGAACTGGAAGGGTGAAGGGAGTGTGAAGAGAGGCCAGACTCCCAGGGAGCCATTGGGCTTCTCCTGGCTTATAGACCCCATGAATTACTCAGTCTCTCCAACACCAGCATCCCCCATCCCACCTCCTCTAGCCCCCCTCCCCCCATTACAAGTCTGAAAAGAAAAGTACTGGAAAAGCTCCTGCTTAGGCTCCTTTTAATTAAGCACACACACAAAGAACCACCCCTGGGTTTTGTCTGTTGTACTTTTGTTCTCAGGTCTGTTTGTACTTATTCAGAAATTACATAATTAAAAAAAATAATATTAACTAAATGTGCACATCAGCCTGTCAAGCTGCCTGGGCCAACCTTCACTTGGGAACCATAGTGACAGCCCCTTTATTTCGCTTACTTGTTTTTAAGCACAAAATATGTCACACCTGGAAGTAATTAGCATAATTTTTACTAATTTATAGCTAATTACACAATTACTTTCCTATGAAAGTCTCTAGAAAGACACTTGAAGTTAGTTTCGCCAAATCTAGAGGCAAGAAATTGCTTGAAAACATTTCGTTAGCTTCAAACATTTAGGAGGAGGGAGGGGGAACACCCAGTAAAGTAATTCTTTCCTATTTCAGAGTGTGTTCAAATATGACAGGGATATAATTTCTCCGGTAATTTGCAGAGCACAATGTCAAAATGTCTCTGCTAATCCAACCCAACCAGAGGCTTCTCAAAGGAAGGGCCCCTAAAAGAGGTGTTGTTGGGAGCACCCCAGGCAGATTCTGGAAGGCACTGCCCTGTGACTGCAATCAGTTTCCAATGGAGCTGAAGTTTCAGGCTGCCAGCAATGGCCCTCCCTCCAGGAGTAAACCAACCTCGTGACAGAATGTGACCCCTGGAAAGTGTCTTACTCGGTTCCTGAGAAACTGTGTACTCAGCAGGCCAGGGATGGATTCAAGCCTTGGGAGACACCTGACTCTCAAAGGAAGCTCCAGAATGCCGGGGCCTGTGTTCATTACGTTGTCTAAATGGTGCAAAGAGAAACAAAAACACTCTCCAATTCAATTCCTTCAACTAACACTTGTTAAGCCCCTACTTAGTGCCCTGTATCCAATGAGGAGATTTACGAAAGGAACAGTTCCTGCTTTCCCTAATCACACTGGCAAAGAACAAAAATATGCCAATCAACCAATAAGTATTTGTTGAATGCTGCTTTCAGCAGAGGGAGGAATAGAAAGGAAGAACCAGATGCAGCCCTGCCCTCCAGAGGCTGACAGTCTAGAGAACAGAGCCACACGCGAAGCACGTGGCCCAGCATGGCATCAGTCCGGGGCCAGTTAGTGCCCAGTTGGGCGGCATGGGCTGTAAAGTGCTGCTGAAATGGGAAGATGAGTGATGGCAACTGGAAGACAACAGCCAAGGAAGAGATGATGGAGTTCCCAGCTCCATAGGATGAGCTGGGGGTGGGAGCCACAAGGGTTTGGTGAAAGTGAGAGTGTTCTGTCAGGCCCACACCAAAGGATCCTGGGAAGGCAGCAAAGGTGATGCTGGGAAGAGCTTCCCAAATTCCCTAGCAGGTAAGGAGCCAGGAGTACCCTTAAAACCTAGAAACCAGCCACCAGACCCCTGGGAAGCCCCCTGAATGCCGAGTTCTGGTCTGTGTCTGCATACTTGGTGACAGTCAGTAGAAGAGAAGGACACAAAGCCATCGGGACATGTACTAGGAGAAGATGTCTGTAATCAGCAGAATTGGATAGAAGTGCGGGAAGGCAAGTGGTTATAACGTGCATTCCCAGCAGGGGAAATATCTCCACAAGGAGGCAAAAACTGGTCTTTCTAAGGTTGATCGAGAAAGACGGTCTTAAAAGTTTGGGGTAAGAAGGATGGAGAGAAGCCAAGCAAAGTTGAAAATGTATCAGTCTGCAAGTTGGCCTCATCCCTAGATTGTGAGATTCCTAAGGACAGAGGCAGAATCATGCCATCCTGCACCCCTGCCTCCTAGCACCCATCACACCACAGTGGACACTCGGCAAATGTGAGTGAAGCTGAGTTGAATCGTTCTTCACTCTGAGGTCTTGCTGTAAGGACCCTGTGCAGCAGGGAGTGAGGCACTTGGAAGATGTCCAGTTTCTGCCAGGCTCACCTCAAGGCCACTGAGAGCTTTTGGCAAAGGAATGTCCTCTGCCTCCCACAGGAGAGTCATGTTAATAGCTAACACTTGGCCTATTTCTCTTCACTTTTTCAAATTACTTTCACAGCTACCGTCATTTGACCCTTACAAAAATCCTCTGAGGCATGTAGAGGAAGTCATTAACGGCCAGTCTTTGCAGGTCCCCTCATTCAGTCAGCAGGCACACCTGAGCACCGGGGTGCAGTGCTGAGGTCTCTGCATGGGAGAGAGTGAACAGGTGGGCCAGGCTCTGCCCTCCCCACCCTGCACTCCAGGTAGGACCCATGTCAATAACAAGATAGTTACATTCTGATCAACGTTAAGAAGGATCATGAAAAGCAGAGTGAGGACAGAGGGGCACGTTAGACCTTGGGCTCCAGGAAACCTCATCAGGGAGGGGACAGGCATGTGTGACATTTCAAATGAGCATGAGCTGGTCATGTGAAGAGCTACAGAGGGAAACTGAACCCAAGGAGGTTAAACGACTGGCCCAGAATCCCATGGGCGGAGTGTGGCAGGCCCTCAGGTCCTCGCTGCCCAGACCTCCCTGTTGTGAAACTGATTCCCACTGTAACTCCCCCTCTCCTCCCATTTTCTAAGTAGAGACCTGGATCACAGAAAAGGCAAATGTGTGTGCATATATACACACATACACACACACATAAACATATACCACATGCACATATATACCATACACACACATACACACGCATGCATAAACACACCATACACATATAACATGCCAAAACACACATAAACATACATCGCACACATACACTCACAAATACATACACATACACACACACACCACAATCTGTTAACTCTAGGCAGGCAGGACACAGAGCTGGAGCACCTCAAGGACATCTGAAGGCAGGCCCCCAGCCCAGATCCTGCTCTCCTGCAGGCCTGGCAGGCGGCTCTCTGGGGAACACCACCCCCTTCGCAGGATGACCTGACCAAGTCGCCACCCCGTGAACAGTGTTTATTATTCAACAGGCACAATGAGACAGTTCTGAGATTTCAAAGTCGGCTGGCGGTTTCATTAGAAGCAATCAAGGAAGCTTTGGACAATTAGTGGGAAGGTTTTGACAGAGAGAATGTGCGCAGGCCTGGTAGCTCTCACCAGCACCAAGTCAGAGCCTTTTCTTTTTCTAAATTTTTCCTGCCACAGAAACTTGAATATTCATTCTTTCCCCTGAACATCAACACCTCTGGTGACTCAGCGGTCAGCTGCTCTCTCCCTCCACTCAACAGATGCTTTGTTCATGCTCTAAATCCCTTGGAAATTCTCCTTGACCCTAGAAATAGAACACTTCCCCACAGTCCGTGCCCTGTAACTTCACACGTCCAGGACTACATGGCCCGTCCTCACCCTGAACTGCCAGCTTAATCGTGTCTACGAGTGAGTTCAAAAGATGGTCAAAGTAAGTGCCTTGGAGCATTCTGGGTCTTGACATACATTTTCTCTATTCCCCGCAACAAATGTATGAATAAAACATTAGCGATGTCCACTTCACAAGTAAGGAAACTGTATCTGGGAAGGTCACGCAGCCACTGAGTAGCAGAGCTAAGATTCAAACTCGAGTCCATCTGACTTGAAATCTGGTATCTTCGAATGACAGGGTGGTGCTTCTGGCTTTTCTTGGCCTCCACACCTCAGGCACCAGCTGCGGAAAGGAACGCTTCCAGCAGGAGTGAATCTTGGCCAGCCCAGCAAATGCACAAGGGCAAGGTGAAGGTCTCCTGGAGCTCCAGCAGGGCCATGGGGCCTGGAGGCAGGCAGGCCTGTCTCACCTGCTACAGGGAAGGCTATTTATGGCGAGGGCTTCTGTGCTGGACAGCTGGTGACCAAGGCTGGGGCGGGAAGCTGCATCCAGCCCATTGCTGGCCAGGATTCGATAAGGAAGCATTCCATTCCTGATTCCAGAGTGGGGACCCTGAGACTGAGCATCACAGCTGGCAAGATGACTTGCCTCAGAAAACCACCTGGTTTGAGGGCCCGTCCTAATTAAGCTGAGAAAGGGCCTATTATGTTGATGAAGGAGACTCTTTCCTCTCTGCGACCTTAATGTTACCAGGATGAGTTTTCTCATGAGCAAGAAAGTTTCTGTGATCTACTGATTTTTTTAAAAAACGTATTTTTGTTGATTTTTAGAGGGAGAGTAAGGGAGAGGTAGAGAGAGAAAAACATCAAAGTGAGAGCTAAACATTGATCAGCTGCCTCCTGCACGCCCTCTGCTGGGGATCGAGCCCACAGCCAAGACATGTGCCCTGAATGGTAATGGAACCAGCAACCTTCCAGTACACGGAGTGATACCTAACCAACTGAGCCACACCAGCCAGGACCCAACTGATTTTCCCATATGGCACACACTGTTCATATGAGAGGCACCATGGATTTGAAATCATGAAACCAGGATCCTAGGCTTGACCTTGCCCTAAACTGACTGTGATGTCCTGGGAAAAAATCACTGTACCTCCCTGGGCCTCAATTTCTCCATCCAACCAACCAGAGGGTGGGGGTAATGATAGTTTGGGGCTTCCAGCTCTGAATTCTGTCATTGCAGGCTGCCTGGGATGGCGTTTCCCTCCAGTACAAACATTGTGGTAGGTGATCAGAGGGGTGGCAGAAAGAGAAACAAAGGCACACAGAGATGGGGAGAGACGGATCAAAGCAGGGGAAGTGAAATCGCCAGAGAAAGACAGGACGGTCTGGTGGTGTGGAGAGGAAATTGGAGCCCCTGAGGTAAGCAGGCTCTTGCCAGTGTTGCTGGAAACAAATAGTGACAGATTGCTAACATGTTCCAGTGAAAATTACCAACATGATGAGGCTTTTGCACCATAACGGGCACTTCTTGTTATCCCATTAACAAAACTGATGAGACCAAATTGCTAATCGGAGAAAACGTTCATGTTGTATTATGTCACTCCTGTCCTGCGTGGAGAACGCAACCAAAGGGCAAACTAGAAAGCACATCGAAATCTCCCGGGAGCCATTTGCCTTAGACAGAATTAAGGAAAGCCCTAGAACGCCACCCCCCTTCCATCCCATCTAGAAACGCCCACTTCTGCCACCAGCTTCTCTACCACCACCAAGCCAACATCTGTTCCCAATGCTGAGCTGGGCTGGGAAGGACTGTCTGTCATCACATAGAACGGGGACCAGGGACCTTTAAGAAGCACACAAGGTACACTGGCATGACCCGTGGGGAGGGAGAGACAAGCACATGGTGATGTGTCTGAGTTTGGAGGGTGTTTGAGTCCAGCTCATGTCCATCAGCTCCTAGAACACACCAAACACATCAGTACTCACGATTCTTTACATTTTTACCACCCCCATCTGGTCACTGCGCACTATAGCTAGTCCAGAGAGAGCCCTGATTCTTCATCTCGTCCATCACGGGGCTCACACTGTCATCTTAGCCCTGGGAGGTGTAAGCAACAGGACACACGTGGTGCTTGGAAGTATCCACCAGGCATTTGAAGAGGGTCTTTCCTCTGTGGAATGTGCAAAGTTTTCCTGCTCAAACTCAACAGTCATCCAGAGAACCGAGTTAAGAACGCACTTTATGCTCACTGCTCTCTCAGAAAAACTGGCCAGTTACCCAAACCTCTTAGCATTGGAGTTTTTTCACTGGGATAGTTACTGCCTACCCCAAACTCCCTGCTACCTCCCCAGAGAGTGGGGCCCGGCTGCAGGCCACACTCCCCAGTAGTCACTCAGAAAAGTACTTGGCCAAAGATTTTTCTGAGTAATTGAATGGCAAGGGCTTTGGTATACCAAACAAGGACTTGTCTTTGTCAAAAAGTCTTAACAAAGTACCCAAGTGCTGGGTGTCAGACAGGACAAGTTTTTTAATCATGTTAAAATGATTTATTTAAACGTCAAGCCATGTCACCTCACTTCCTTTCATTTTTCAAACTGTTTGTGTTTTTTCTGGATGATAAATTTATCTTCAGACAGCCTCAATATGACTAATTAACTTTGAAATATAAGAACCAGATGTGTGAGTTGGAGAGCTTTCTGAACCAATGCCAGACAGGCTGGTGGGGTTTTTTTCTTCGTCGTCTTCTTCCCTGCCTTTCACCCCCTGCGCTCCCCCCGCCCTGCGTCTCTCTCCCTGCTGGCTGCCCTGAAATTACTAAGCAGAGACGCATTTAGCAAATGGGATCACAGGACTCCAGCTAGCACTGCGCACCCATGGCTTTTCCTCTGTTCTCCACTTGTTAGCCTTTCAGGACCCCACACTCTCCCTTTGAACGTGACCTCAGTCCGCCTGGCTGGGACTGACAGAGCTGTCCTGGGAGGAAGGGCTGGGAAAATCCACCCCCTGCCTGCCCTTCCTTTAATGATCTATCTAATATGGAGCAGGGAGCTGCCAGAATGCATTTGCCACATGAAAGTAAGTCACCCTGCACTATGACACAAAGTGATTTCTTTTAAAGAGTCTTCCTCTGTGAAGTGCTTCTCAGATCTGCCTCCTCCCTGTTCCCTTTTCATGAACAAACCAGTGCACAGCCCAGGAGAAATGAGAGCTGGGGCAGGGCGGGGGG
>NW_005353460.1:1133949-1149412 GCF_000412655.1 Myotis brandtii
GTGTGTGTGTGTGTGTGTGTGTGTGTGTGTGTGTGTGTGTGTGTGTGTGTTTCACTCTCAGGGACAGGATAGCAACACAAAATCATTGGGTGTAGCTAAATAAAAGAGACCAGAGTGAAAGGCATGAGCTGGGTGCCTCGGTTTCCCCATGTAGATATGATAGCCTGTTGCACCCAACCCCTCTACCAGAAGTAGGTTGAGGTTATATGAGATCACAAATATGAAAGTGCTTTGAGCGCTTTCAAAGACATGCTACACATCCTAAGGGATTATTAGGATAATTACCACTATTATTATAGCATCCTGACCATTATCCTTAGCATGCCTCTTGGCGTCTGAGGTTTTCACCTGGGAGAATCTCATTCACTTGAGAGGTCCGTGGAGTTCCTCGTTGTGCCAGGCTCCAAGCAGATTCATAAACAATGGACTCGATTCTTCCCCTTCGCAGGGAGAATGTCAACTCCCTCCAGGGCCCAGGGAGCAGAAAATTCCCTACTGGACGCCTCAGACTCCATGCTGCTGGCGGAAGAGGACCCAGCCACCCACCAACACCAGCACTTGTGCTGGGAGGGGCCGAGTGGAAGTCCCCTTCACTCACTAGAGAGTGAGGCAGGTGAGAGGCCTGGGGACAGTCCCTGCTGCCCTCTCCCTCACCCAGCCCTCCCGTTTCTCTTTAAAAAACCTTGCTTCCTGCTCTGGGAGAGGGCAGGATGCATCAAGCAGGTGGGACTCTCAAAAATATCAAGTGGTGGGGCAGGTCCCCATGGACCCCCTTGCTCCCCCTTCCCGGATCCTGGCCTCACTTCCTTTGCACAAAACACTTCCTTGCTTTCAGCAACATGTCACCTAATCTCCAGTAGGGAGGCTATCCCCCTTCACAGAAGTTTGCATTATAGCAGGCATGTCAGGGAACTTATGAAGGAAAAGGCCTTCAGTAATTCCACATCCAAAGAAATGAAAAGGAGCCCAGCTGGGGTGGCTCAGTTGGTTGAGCTTCATCCCATGCACTGGAAGGTCACTGGTTCAATTCCCAGTCAGGGCACATGCCCAGGTCGCGAGCTCGATCCCCAGTAGGGGGCGTGCAGGAGGCAGCCAATCTATGTTTCTCTCTCATCAATGTTTCTATCCCTCTCTCCCTCTCCCTTCCTCTCTTTGAAATCAATAAAAACATGTTTTTTAAAAAAATAAATGAAAAGGAGGAAGGAATGGGGATGGAGTGAGCATGCTCCACACTTCTCAGATCAAACATGCCCCCTCCTGATGCCAAGACAGCGCATCTCAAAGGCAGACAGATGCACAGACTGGGTAGCCTGGTTGCTCCCCAATTTCCCTCCGGAGGCAGAGTGAGTCTCAGCACTGTCCTAGGGGAGAGTCCTTGCCCCTCCTCTATGAAAATGACTGTACCAAGTCCACCAGAACTCCTTGGGGAGTGGGATTTCTGAGGACTACAGCTTTCTTTGGTGTCTTCCTTCCAACTTCCTGAGATAGAGAGACAGACAGATGGGCAAAGAGTGCAGTAATCCAGCCAGCGTTTCCCCCACCAGAATTCTACCTCCTCTGCACCAGCGCTGGCCCTGCCCTCCCCAGAAGGCACCTGCTCAGAGCACAGAATGCCCCCTGTCCATTGAGACTCCCACAGGCTGCCACTGGAGAGAACTGCACCCGGGACCCGGACGGGGCTCTCTCTCCAGCTCCCACCCATTCCCCCACAGGGAGACTTTTAGATAATTTTCTGACTGTTGATAATATTTCCTTATTATGGAGCTTACCAGATCACAGAGCCTTGATTAACAGACCTGGACCGGGGAAGTCTGGGAAGTTTAGGAAGCCTGCCCACTGGAGTGTGAGCCCCCAGGTCTCCGGGCACTGTTGTGCGACTACCACCTCCTCTATAGCTCTGTGAGGGGAGCAGGCCTGTGTCCACTATCTGCACCTGGGAGCAAGGCTGTCCCTCCTGCTTCCTCTGTCCCCTTTTGGAACTAGAGTTTGCACTGAGGAGCCAGAAGGCGCCCCCTAGTTCTGGCCCAGGGAGCCCGCCCTGGAACACCCATCCAGCTCCACAGACCCACCCAGCATTTTTTGAAACCAGAAGACCTGAATTTGCTCTCCTTCTCCACGCAAGCACCCTCGCCTTCTCTCACTAAGTGAACATAACAAGCAAAGAAACGTGACACTGTAACCGACGGAGCCATCGTTTGGAAGCTGTCAGACTCAATGTCTCAGAGACATGGGATCCAAGGCCGTCCCTGAGATATTTAATAAAGCAAAGCCCTCAGGATCAAGAGGCAGCCATTCCACCCGTCCTTCCCACCACCGCTCTGGAGTTCTTTAAAGCCCGCCTCGCGTCTGTCTCTCTCCAGAAAGCCTTTCATGCCGCCTCGCCAGACTGACATTTTGACAAGTTGCCACGAGTGACATCTGATTTGTACAAATTTCAAGACTAATAAATCTACCTGTCAAAGCGGAAACTTTAAAAGGAGCTAAGCCCAGCGGGTATAGTTTAACAGAACTCAAGTTGATGAAACTGTAGGATGGAGAAATTATATCTGTCACAATCCACCCACATTAGTTCTGCAGAAATGTTGGCAACTGAAACAGACGTCTTTCATGGGCGTTACCGGGGAAAAAAATTTTTTTAATTAAAAAACAAAACAAAAACATTTTTAATCGAAAAAGGAGATTGTTAATACCCCGAGTAACAAGTAACGGTTCTATTTGTAAACTAACAAATTTTATGTATTTAATTGTTAATTTTGCTGCAGATGTGAGAAATGTCTCTCCTCCTACCTCCTAAGCTGTCTGCTGGAATCTGGACTTTCCATTCAAGCTGGAGCCCATCAATCACCCCGCGGTGTCCCCGCTCCAGGGTGAGTGGGGGCGGAGCAAGGCCTGCAGGGCTGAGGAGGATCACTGCCCACAGCCCTGCCTCCTGCCCGGGCCTCTGGGTGCTCTGCTCCTGCAGCTGAGTCACTTCTGCTGCCCCCGCCTTGACCTGGGGCCTGAGGTCCAGCCCCCATGCTGTGAGGTTTCTGTTTTAAGGATGTCAATGTTGGGGCAGGAGGGGGCACTAAGGTGCAAGAAACTTTGAAGTGTGGCTGCCTATTTATTTTATGTCTAGCTTATCTTTCCTTCCGGCCTCTGACACTTTCACTTTTGCCCTGAATCATCATGTTAGCAATGGAGAAGCCAGAATTCGCAGAGAAGAGGAAGAAATTAGGGGAGGGGGTGGCCTCCTCAGGATTCCCATACACCTAGGAGATCCAAGAACAGTAAGAGGCTGAAACAGAACCCCTGTTTGTTCTCAGTCCTCCCCTGACCTCCCCTGACCTCCCCCACCCCAAAGTCAGAGAGGAGGATGGACCACTCCCTGCTCCTACAAGTGGCTTTTAGTTGCCCTGAGGGCTGAGCTGTTTTCTGCTCGATGGTGGCCTCCACCAGCCATTACCTCTAAATAATTGTTGTACCTTTCCTCCTGCGAGTTCAAAATGGGATCTCATTTGCCCTCTCGCTCATATGGTTAAGAAGCAAGTAGGCAGGACAGAGAGCATCATTGTTCTCACGTCAGCTAGAGGCAGGGGGCTGCGGTCACCCAGCAAGTCAGAGGCCAAACCCAGCACTTCTGGGTGGGGCGAGGGCTGAGCTAGTAGCCCAGGTGGTCCTTCTCCCCACATGGGCTGCTTCCTCCCTCCAGTTCCCAAGCTTCTGCTTAGTATTGATGTGGCTGGGACTATCTGTGAGCTAACACCTTCCTTTATAGGTCTTGGCTCACTCTAGGAACTTGATATGTGAGAATGACGATAATAAGGATAATGATGCTGCAGCTGATGACAGTGAGGCTGGGTCAAGACTAAGGGGAGAGGGTGGGGACAATTGGGGATGTGACAGTTGGGGATGATCCCGGAGACCTGGAGCAGCTGTCTTCCATGTCTGGGAACCCAATGGAGATCTGGTCTGCCATGAACGGGGGCTGCCCCTTGTTCTGCACAGTTTGATATTTTCCCCAGTTGATTAGCTATTTGTCTAGCACAGTTCATGTACCAGGTGCTCTACTCTGTACTGTGTGAGTTACAGAAAAGGGCAAAACATGAGTTTGTCCCAGAGGAGGTCATGGTCTGCATAGGGTGATGTAAACAAGATGACACAGAACAAAATAGATCCTGATCCAGAACACAGTGAGTTTAAGTACAAAAAGAAAGCATGGGCCCTAACCGGTTTGGTTCGGTGGATAGAGCGTCGGCCTGTGGACTGAAGGGTCCCAGGTTCGACTCTGGTCAAGGGCATGTACTTTGGTTGCAGGCACATCCCCAGTAGAAGGTGTGCAGGAGGCAGCTGATCGATGTTTCTCTCTCATTGATGTTTCTAACACTCTATCCCTCTCCCTTCTTCTCTGTAAAAAAATCAATAAAATATATTTTTTTAAAAAGCATGGGACATGATGAAGGCACCAGACCCACCACTAACTGGCTGTGTGTGCACAGAGAGAACAGCCCCTCTGTGAAAGGAGACAGTGGCCAGATGATGTGAAGGTCCTAGCATTTTCTGTAGATTTTTGAGAAGAAGCATCACAGGATTATATATGTGAAAACTCTTTACAAGCTGTAAACAGTTATTCACCTTCTAGTGGTTGTGTCCCTGTGGGCTGGGGCAAACACACCTGTCTCCACAGAGGGTTTAGGCCATGATCCAGCAGGAATGCAGCTGATGAAGGAATACGTGAACAAACAAATGAAGAAACAAGCTGGGCCTCCTAGGAGAGATGGAATTCAGCCGTGCTCTGCTCCCCTCTGCCCACGGCACCCACAGACTGAGTTGCCTCCCCCAACCTTTCACCTCCCTAAATTCTGGGGCTTCGCCCTTCCTGATTAGAAGCAGACAAGGCTGTCAGACCAACCTGAGGAGGTGAGAACAGTAAGGGCAACTCAAAGGGAAGCACCAACATTGCTTTTCCTAGACAGGTTTGTGGCAGAGCCAAAAATGAAGACAGTGATTACAAAGCCTATGATGGGACCCCTAGTCACAGAGTTACTCCCTCCCAGTCACAGCCTGAGGAATAACCAAGCTTCCCAAGCTCAGAAGCACAGGATTCTGGGAGGAGGCAGGTGAGTCAAGCCCTATAGGTGAGTAGGTGCCTGGGGGAAAAGGAGGGAAAAGGAGACAATACTACTGAAATTCAATAAGTGGACCGTGTGTTGCACATACCAAAGATAGCTAGTGCTCCTGTATCATTAACTTGCATTATCTAATGTGAATGAGCCCCCGACTTATTTGGTTTATATATTTGCATTTAGTCAGAGAAAACCTTCAGAGATGGTTCTTGGGAAAGCAAAGCACAGAGAGGTTCCGTGTCTTGTACACAACCACACAGCAAGCCAGCAACAGATTTAGAAACTGCTGGGTTGAGTTTTCCTCTGAGACAGTTGCTGTTTTTCTTTTCCCTCAGCAAGATGATCCCTCCAGGGAAAGGCTCAACTATGCCAAATGTGACTAATAAAAAAAAATTGTTTAAAGAGTTTTTTCTAGAATAAACATCTCACTTTATATTTTATTGGATTAGTATTTGCTAAACTCCAAAGTTTCTCGCCTAGCAAATTGGAGACCGTTTCCCTTATATAATGAGGTGAGTCAAGTCTTATGAAAGGCAGACACATTGCAAGGCATAGGTGGCAGCCCAAAGCATGCCCAGAGGGCTGAGGCCCAGGCTGGGAGCCGCAAGCCCAAGGGGCCGCCTTCCCCTGCAAAAGGAGGCAGGGTGCTTTGCCCCGGGACACCATCAGTCCCCGGTGCAATTCTATAGCCCATTGCCTCCTGTCTGGGGTCCATTACCCACACGGCAGGAGAATGAAGGCCCATCTCTTTCTATTGCCTTCAGGCAGCATTTTGGGTTTTGCAACCAAAAAAGAAAAGAAAAGAAAAAGAAAAAAATCTTGAACTGTTTTTCAAATGTTCTGGGTCTTGGCAAACCCCAAATGCCTTTTGCCAAAATGCTTTTTCCCTTAATTTTTAAACCTCGGGTGTATTTCCAGAACAATCCAATCCATCTGCTTCTGATTCATTTACACTTAACTCATTAGGAGGCTGTTGCGTAAGGAGCAGTTTGACGTCCCCAAGATCCCCGAGTGAAGGATTCTGCTTCCCCCTTTTGAATCAGAGGGAGGCAACTTGCCAGCTGGGCATGAAACACAAACCCAAAAACATTGAAAGCCTGGCTTGCAACCCCAAGTCCCAGGATGAGAATAGGTTTCCCTTGTGTCCTGCCCATCATTCATCCTCAGATTATCTCCATTATTGCTGTAATTGTCATTAAGGACACAACAAATGGCCGCACATCATTGTTAAAGGCTTTAACAACATGATACTATACACTGTATTCCACTGGGCGCCATTCTTCATTCATACACTCTGGACTCATCTGTTGAGACATTAAGCAAGCACTCCCAACCAATTGGGAACCACCAGCAGGGCCCTGGGTGGGGCATCAGAGACAGGACTTACATGGAAGTACAGCCCCATCCAACTTGCCTTCTGCAAGGGCTCTGAGCTCTACAAGGAAGCCCAGGAGAAGAGATGTGGACAGAGAGCAGCTTCCAAGGGCAGAAAGCAAGGCTAGAAAGTGAGAATTGCCCCAAAGGAAGCACAAAGAGAAAGAGACTGCTGGTTTCCAGGGACATAAATGACTGGCCAATCTAAGACACAGCTTCTGCTGTGTCACAGGAATCGTCTTTCTTTACTAGAAAAGAGGTTCTTCTCTCCCACCTTCCATTCTTGCTACCACTTTTATTCAACAAAATTAATAAAAATGTATTGAGTGTCTTCTATGTGCTCAGCCCTGCCCTATGCTGGGAACCCCAAAGACAAAAAAGACCATGAAGTGGACTTCCCTTGAGGACTTGCAGCCCATCTGGGGAAACCTTTTGTCTTTCATGAGTGCATGTCATTAGCAAGACAGCTTTTGGCTACATGAGCAAGGCACGAAGAAAGTATAAGCGTTGTCCATCGTAGAAAGAGATCTCATGAGCTGAACTGGTCAGGAACAACTTCACGCAGGAGGTGGGTTTCAGATGAGCCAGCATGGAACATCAGTGCTTGGCTAGATGGAGAGGAAGATGTATACAGTATTCCTGGAGGAGGAAACAGGGGTGAAGGCTCCTTGACAAAAAAGACCAGAGCATGTTGTGGGGCAACAACAGCAACTTTGTTGAGAAACGGAAGCAAAGAAATAGAAACATTGGCTGTAGGTGATTCAGCTAAGAAGTCTGGATTTAATCTCCAAGGCAAGAGTGAGTCACTGGAAGGTTTTGAGCAAGGCAGTAAGATGAAGAGAGCAGTGTATTAGGGGGAATAGCCTACTCTTCATGTACAAGGTAGACAGATGTGGAGAAGACTGAAGGCGGGAAACCGGTGGGAGTCTGTTGCAACAATTTAGGCATGTCATGACAGGGACCTAGAATAGGGTAGGACAGTGAGAACAGAGAAAGAAACAACAGATATCATGAACAGAGAGTCAACTGGGCTTGATGGTTCAGTGGCTGGAGGACACTGATGAAGGGAAAAGAGCTAAGATAACACAAAAATCCAGGAGTGAGGAAAGAGCATGTTCAACTACAGATGACATTTATGGAGCAGCTCTCACGTGGCCAGCACTGTGCTAAGTACCTGGCATGAATTATCTCCCATTCCTCACCACAAAAAGGTAGAGCAAGTACTCTGTTTTACTGATGAGAAACTGGGGCGGAGAAGGGTTCAGTAATTTGCCTAAATTCACACAGAGGATGGGTGGGGACTCTAGCCTAAAAGCACACGAATTTGATACCTTAGTTACCACTGCTTCCCTAAACCAAGCCTCATGCTCTCTTACTCATCTCCTCACTGACCCTCACACACCCTATGCTCATTCACGTACCTTAATCCATCCTGAACTGCCTTCTGCTCACCTCTTCATGTACCTAAATGCAGATCAAGCCTCAACTCCTTCCAGAAACTTTTGTCACTACTTGAGCTTCCATGGATCTTCTCTCTCTCTCTACCACCTCTTATAAGATTTATTGTCGGAACCACAGACCTAAGCATCCAGTTCCACACCTGTCTCTATTGATTTGCTCGGTACCTACGTTCAAGTATTTCCTGGTTTGGGGGCTTGCCACTGGAGCTAAATCTTAATCCCAGCCTTGCCCCCTCACTAGTTATATAGCCTTGGGCGAGTTACTCAACATTTTTAAGTGTTTCTTTAACTGTCAGTTGGAGCTAAAAGGTTTATTGTCAGGATTATATGACAGAATGCTTGGCACCTAAAAGGCACTTAATGAATGATATCTATCAATATTATTAGTGTTGTTTTTTATTAATAGATCCATGCTGGACAATGTTATGTTGAAAGCTTTGGATATAGTAGGTGCTCCATGAATATACTTCTACTTGATTTCTTGCTCATTTCAATGGCTATATACAATGGTTATATTCACTATTTATAGCCTTACAATTCTTATATTTGTTTCATCACATTAATGCAAATGTATTGGGTGAGGAATCCTGTCATAACTCACTTCAGAAGGGGCATCTCCAAACCAGGGTCCAGAATTCCAGACATAGGCCAGACAACCCCAGCACAGAGTAAGACATGATGAGCCTCCCTTGGGAAGAGGAGCCGGCTCGCCTTCTCCTTCAACCTGGGGACAGGGGACTCAGCCCTGCTGAGAGCTTGGCTAGTCTCACAGGACCAGGGCCCTGCCCAAAACACTGCCCTCTCAGCCCACTAGCCCTAGTCCACTCTGTGAAAAGACGTTATGGAGAGAGGAAGGGACGCAGGTAGCTCACAGTTGGAGGTATGGTCACATCCACCTTCAGTGCTCTGGCTCCTCCTTCTTAGTCCCATGAAGTCCTCCCTGCTTTGCTTTGGTGACCATGGAGGCCAGTGCCTGGGGCCCCCTTGCAGCTCTGAGTACTTCCCCAACAAGACTGCCAAAGTTTTCTTCTCCTCCCACAGCCCCATCAAACTCAGATCCTACCAGCTGCCCCTAGAAAATGACAATTCACAGTGAATAGTAATGCCTGGTAACTTATTATGCACTCACAGCAAAAATGGATACAACCTTAATACTCTCCCTCCCAAAAAATGACAAATGTGAACAAGAGATGAAGAGATAACTTTTTTGCTGGGCAGAAGGGGCTGGCATTTCAGTGGCAAGTACCTAAAGCAAATAGATACTTCATTCATTCATTCATTGGTACATACATACATACACACACACACACACACACACACGCACACACACACACACAGAGACAAATTGCAGCAAGGGACTTTTGCATGGGACAAACATGGAGATGAAGTTTGTTGTTGTTTTTTAAAGACCACGTGAAGGCCTCTAGGATGAAGAGCCCGGGCAGGCAGGGAGGAGCTGCAAGGAGCACGTTAAGGACAGAAACTGAGGGTGGCCTGGAGATCTTCCTGCAGCTGGTGAAGTGCATCTGACCCTTGGGAGCAAGTACCAGGTTCAGCTGGGACTGGGTAGCTAGCTATTCACTGTCCCTGCCCAGCAGAGAATCCAGCAGGCATGGCTTGTGGGAGGTGGGAGGTACAAGAAGGGGAAAACATGAGAACACTTCCCAAGACTCTGCAGGGCAATGCTATCTCCTTGGAAGGGAGATGGGGCCCATGGAGAGGTGACCTGCGGCCCGTCTTTTCTCGAGCAGGGGAATGGGAGGGAGAAGCCTTAGTTTCCGGCAGCACCCTAACCCAAGTGCTGAAGCTGCTTTCAGAGAGAGAACTAACTTGCTGATGGATCTGCCTCCATTGAAGTGTGGCCTGCAGTGAGGACTGTCAAGCAGTTTATTGGGCTCTGCGAATTGCCTTTCAATTGTGGGCCCTGACAATTCACTTGCTTTTCTTTTTAATGGGGATTCAAGGCCAAAAATACATACACACACACTTACAAAGGGAGGGTGGCAGGAGGAGTCAAACCCCAAAGCTCATCTCTGGGTTTAGAAATGCACAGGCTGTGCTTGGGGAAAATGTCACCGCTTGGCTGAGAGCATGGGTGGCACTGGCAGGCAGGGAGAGGCAGAGAACAGGAACTGAATTTAGGAGTGACTGGAAGGTCGACAAGAAAGAAAAGCCAAGGCATAGCTCTATACGTAGAAACAAGACGCGCTTCCGAGCATGGCTCCGGCACTTTCCCAGCAGGCACAGTGTCCTCTGGGCATGAAGAACTGTCCTCGCTGGACGTGCCACACACCAGGCTCCTGAGCCTTGGTTTCTGCTGCTGGCAGTACTTGGAATGTTACTCTGCAAGTCCCACCGACAACACCACCTGCACACACAGGGCCTGTCCACTCCCCCAAGCTCGCCCCTGCCTCCCTGTGTCCAGACACCTTTCTGTCAAGCATTATGGATCTTCCCTCCTCTAACCATTTCCCAGGCCCCAGAATGTTCGATAATTTGAGCCAAGTCCGATTTAGTCTTTGGTCCTCATCTGTCCTTGGATTGTTTTCTAGAGGTTCAAGTACATCTTGTTTCTCCCACTGGAAATGAGATAGCTCCATGTCAGGCATGGTGCCATTCGCTTCTCTGGTCTTTTCCTGGACACTGTGGCACATGGTTAGGGACAACACAGAAGGACATGGCCATGGGGGTTAACTCAATTTTGACCTCACGTTACTGACTGTCCACCAAGGATTTGCATGGCCTGAGCCTGAAAAATCCCCATGTACTCCTCGTGTGCTTTTCATGTATTTTTTTTCTACTCAAAGCTGTTTTGCAGGGGGGTCCTTCTTTTCCACTTTGGTCAAATTGAAACCTCTTTGCCTGCTGCCTAATCATATCCAGTGGCCCAGAGTTGACATATTATATCAAAAGATGTCAAAAGCTTTATACTCAAAAAACCACAGCACGTCGGGGATTAGGCCAGGAGAATGTAACTCGCTTAACTGTGATAAAGTCTGGTTGGGGAGATTAGAGCTGTTTACCCGAGGAGTAAATATCTCTGAGCTCTGACGAGGCCGGGAGGAAGGGAGGGCTTGTCTGGTAATTTTATCATCTCGCAGGAAGAAAAAGGAGAGGAGAAAAGGGAGAATAAAAGATGAGAGGTGATAATCTCCGAAGTCGAGATCACTCTTGTGTTACAGCACATGCCAGAAATAAAAGATAACCACGCTTGCAGTCGCGCTGAGAGATGGCCTGCTCAAACGAGGGCCGCCTGCCTGCTGCTTCCTAGACAGCCAGAGTCAAGGGGCAGCCTAGGGGGACACGGGCAGATAAACGTTCCAGGCAGAGAAAAATGGAGCGGGGAGGTTCCAGGAAGAGAGATAGGCAACAGAGAAAGGCTGTCTTGTCTCCTCTCATCTAGAATATATATATATATATATATATCCTCTGACTCCAATCATCTTACACCCTGAGCAAAATTCTAAACCATCAAATAGAGGCATTCTAAACAGTGGCAAGATGGCAGGATGGAAAGAGGTGCATATGGCCCAGAAGAAGGGAGAGAAAGAGAGGAATGTGTAGTTTTAGGATTTACTTAGAAAATTAAAAAATGGGGGGGCGGGGGGAATAAAGGGGACCTAATATATGATGACAGAGGAAGATTTGACTTTGGGTGGTGAACACACAATGTAATATACAGATCTTGTATCATAGAAATATATACCTGAAACCTATATGATCCTATTAACCAATGTCACACCAATAAATTTAATAAAAATGAAAAAATAAAATTGCTTTGGTAATATAGCTGTTACACAGCTAATGCTCAACAAAATCTCCTTCACTCATGTGTCATGAATTCAAAAAAGAAATGGTTAGAAAACACTGATTCCAGTACATCCTCTCATTTCACAGGCCAGGAAATGGAGGCCCAGAGACATAAAGTGACTTACCCAATATCACACATCTTAGCCTAGAAGAGAAACAAACTTACAGATACTTGTGTTATAGAAGGATTATTCTTGTTTCACCATGGGCCTCCCAGCATGCCAAAGAGCTTCACTCCTGGGCTCAGCCTGTGGTTGTGGCCCCTGGATTGTGTCCTCAGCATAATCCAGGGCCAGCATCCTTCTCAAAAGGAAGGCAGTAATCTTTACTAGGAGATGCCATGACATCATGGAAACGGCATGGGCTTCTGACATCAAGACTTGGTTCGTGGCTCCTCAGCTTACTAGCCTGATGACTTCTCTGAGCCTGTATGTCCTCATCTGTAAAATGGGGTCTCATGCGACATGACCACCTCGCATAGCTGTTGTGAAAATAAATGACATGATATAACTAAAATGCTGGGTGTTTAGAAGATACTCGTTTGTTGTTTGTTTCTCCAGCATTGTTTTTGAGTACTTAAGACAGTAGAAAATCAAACAGACCTCCTGAGGTCATCTAGTGCTCACGTCATGGGTGAGAAAAGTGGGGGCCAGCGTTGGGAGTCCCAGTCTGACACTCTGTCCCCATCACCATGCTGTATGGTATGGCAGTGATGGCCAAGAGCCTGCTGCCCAGCTCTGAGCCTGCCTACTCCTCACCTAACCACTTCCAGTTTATAGAAAAAGCTCAAAACCTGTGTGGTCCCCTTGGAAAGGTTTCATAATGATGGTGCTTTCTAGCCTCTCATATGGGAGATCATTCTGGAGTCTTAACAACCTTGGAGATCCTGCTCCAGGTGTCTGAAAGAAAGGGCTGGAGCAACTGAATGAAAACTCCAGGTCAAATGTAGGAAAAGTTTCCTGATGAGTCATGGGTGGAAAATAATAGAGACCTGTATTAGTTTTTGTCTGTTTGTTTTTTACTGATATAAAAAAAAATACCACACATTTACTGTCTTAAAATAACACAAATTTGTTTTATACTTCTGGAGGTCATAAGTCCAAAATGGTTTCTGCAGGGCTAAAATCAAGCATAATCTCCTCAGCCCAAGGTCACTCCATCTGCAACCTTAATGTCCCCTTGCCATATGATGTAACTTATTCACAGGTTCCAGATAACAGGATCTGGACATCATGAGAGGACCGTGACTCTGAGGGTGGGAGGAGGTTTGAGCATTATGGAAGTAAAAAGGAAGGCAGAAATCTTTTCTTGTCACCCACCATTTTATTCCCCTTAGCCTGTTCCACACACTCTACCAGGATGCCAGACACTGTCCCCTCTGCTGGGTGCTGCCATCCCCACCACCACGAAGGTGCTGGAGGCCCCCAAAGCCACAGAACCACAGAGTTCCACAATGTCAGAGAGGAGAAAGCCTCTCTTCCATTGGTACATTTTTCCCTGAAGACAAGTCCCAAAGCTGGTTCCCCAGTGAAAACCACGTCTTAGTTCAGACCATTCTTTCCATCTTTATGTAGAGCCTTTTGCTCTCCATGGGTCTCCTAAAGAAGTCCAATGGAGACTGATGGGGGCTGAGTTGTGAGTCAAAGCTAGTTGTGAGGTGGATAGAGGGCCAAACTCGGAATCACTCCCGCCCCGCTGTGAACAAAGCCTGGTCAGCAGATCACCTGCTTGTGTCCTGTTCCTTCTTCCTCCAAGATGAGCTCCTTCCCAGGAGGCTCCACAATCTTTGATGCAAATAGGCCCAAGCAGGCCCACCCGGCAGCTCACCAGGGCTGCTCAGACATGCCTGCGCTCAGCCTGGGACTGACTCCCTACACACTTCATGTGTGCCAGCCTGCCGCGTGGGAGAGTCACTGCCTTCATGCTTCTCAGCCTAAAGAAGGCCAGTGAGTAAAAGCTACAAAGAGACAGAATATTTGTTCCTTATATGTTGAGCCAAAAGTCTAATGGATCTGTCTGTGATTGTAATGAAATTTCTCAGGTGGTCGGGAGTGTCTTGGAACATAAACTGTTTAAGTCAATGGTGCCCTAACAGGAATGTCGTTAAAAAGATGCCCCAAGTGTCAGACACTTGGCCCTGGAAATCTGCACTTCTATCGTGTTTCACTGGAAAGCTTGCTAGGAAATCACCTCCCGAGTTGCCCTGGAAAGAAGGTCCTGGGCTTAGTGACCAGCTTCACAGCCCAGGGAGAATAACTACCCCAAATTCCTTTAGAGAAGCTAACATTCCACACTGAGACCCTCCTGGCTGTGTGTTGGAAGTGTGTTGTACAGTAGCCAGGACCTTCCACAACTTGAAAGGGTATTGCCTTGTGATCGAGTCCAAGGAAAATCCACTGGCTAGCATCCCACTTTTGGAGATCAAGTTTATCCAGGAGAAGAGCTCATTCTGGGAGTATGTTATCTACCCTCGCATGTACTCAGGGCTTCAGGAAGCAGAAATACATTCATACTCTCAGCTCAGGGTGGTAAAAGTGAACACGGGGTTGTAGTCAAAAGTCTTGAGATTGAGCTGTAGCTCCCTAACATGCAAACTATAAGATGTCAGACAAGTCATATACATTCTTGAAGCCCCATCTCCTCACCAGCAAAATGGGCTTACCAGGCACATCATAGGGCTGTTGTGATGAATTTAGGCAATTGTGTGCAAGTACATTATGGATTGTGTTGGTATTCCCCAGCTGAGCTCCTCTTATTCAGCTGTCTGCACCCAGTGCCTGGATCCCTACCTGGTAAGCCATGCCAGTGCTCAATAAACATCCTTTGAATAAATTTGATGTTTCTCCAGAGGAGAAACCTCTCCAGAAGGCAATCAATAGTTAAAATCCTAAGGAAGCTAAATCTTAAGTCTTTAACTTAGGCAAGATCTCTGTAACAGTCAGAGCGGTGTACAGGCTGATTCAGAGGTGGAGATCATTGCACCATGGAGGCATTCAATCCTAGGAGGCTTGGTGGCTGTCAGAGGTTCTAAAATGAACTCTTCCCACTGAATGTAGGACGTAGAGAGTGGCAAAGCCATGCCAAGGTGTAGATACTTCACTGGAAAGCAACCTTTCTCACCAGCCCAGAAAGCTGGCTAACACACCTGCATCTCAGAAGGCACAGTTCAAGCTCAGACCTCCCCACAATCACAATCGCTGTGCCGTGCACCTCTGGGTGCAAATGTGAAAGCTGCTCTCATCAAGGGTTATTGAAAACCACGTTCTCTCCCTGGACCTCCAAACGCAATATGCTACAAGGGTGGTGACCCTTCACTTATGCACTTGTACCAGACAAGCATTGGATTTACTCATTCATTCAACAAGCATTGATCGAGCACCTAATCGATGGCAGGCATTGTCACAGGGTGGAGAGCTGGGGTTGGTGGCCAAGATGGGGATGACAGCAGGAGTAAAATACAGCGTGCATCCAAACATATGTGTTCCTCCTTGGGACCATTTATATCTATCTGGGAGGCAGACATCTACACTAATAAAAGAGAAACATGGTAATTGGCGTTCGACCGCTACCCTTTTCATTGGCTAATCAGTGAGTATATGCAAATTAACTGTCAGCCAAGATGGCGGCCGGCAGCCAGGCACTGAAGCGAGCACGAGGCTTGCTTGCTGCAGACTCCAACGTTCGCCGCCTAACTTGCCAGCCTCTCAGCTGCAA
>NW_005353460.1:1149656-1230409 GCF_000412655.1 Myotis brandtii
GGGGTGGCCAAGATGGGGATGACAGCAGGAGTAAAATACAGCGTGCATCCAAACATATGTGTTCCTCCTTGGGGCCATTTATATCTATCTGGGAGGCAGACATCCTATATAATAAAAGGCTAATATGCAAATTGTCCCCTCAGGAGTTCAAACGCTCACTATGATGTGCGCTGACTACCAGGGGGTGGCGGGGAACGAAGGAAGGCCCCAGCAGGCGGCCGGCAGCCAGAAGAAGGAAGGCCTTGATCGGCCCTGATCGCTGGCCAGGCCTAGAGACCCTACCCATGCACGAATTTCGTGCACTGGGCCTCTAGTTGTTAAATCACCAAACAAATACATGCATAATTGCAAACTGGTTATTGCCATAAAGAAAAAATAAAGGGGTTGTTGAGAGACTATAATGGGGCCACAGTCACAAAAGCCTTCTCTGGGGAAGTGATGAAGACCTGGAGGCTGAGTCTGTGTGAGCCAGCCAGCAAAAGAGTGGAGTGAGATTCTTCAGAAGGGCAAGGACAGCGTTTGCAAAGGCCTGAGGCAGGAATGTGACTGAAGCAGTCCAAGAGCAGAAAGAGGCAGTGTGTGGCTGCAAACGCTGAGCAAGTGGGCCAGAGGCGTCTCTCCTCTCCTAAATGCAAAACATTACCATTAAAGGACCTCAGCAAGGACTGATGAGATCAGGTTTGTGGCTTTAAGAAGATCCCCCAAGAAGGGAATGGAAGGACTCCAGAGAGGAAGCAGTTAAAAAGCTATTGGGTGGTTGGGGAATGGGGGGGTGGCTGCAATGGTGACTTGCACAAAAGTGGGGTACCAGTAGAGAGGTCCTAGCAAATATTGATTCTATTTGAGCTGCCACCCACAGAAGAAGGTAAAAGAGTGAAAGGAAACCAACCCTGCATGCTCCGGGAAAATTATGAGAATAAATTTAAAGCAATCCTAAAGTCTTAGAGAGTCAGAAGACATATAATTAGAGTTAAAAGATAGCTCTGAAGCCCAGATCGCTCACATAGCCTCAGGCTACCACTTAAAGAAAAAAGAATAGAAGGAACTACACCAATAAGTTAACAGCAGTTATCTTGGATTAGGATGCTTTTTCCTTCCATCCTTGTGTATTTCTGTTTTCTACATTTTCTACAGTTGTTTATGTGTTTCTTCCCTAGTCAGGAGAAAAAAGTCCACATATTAATTTAAAAAATAATAATGTCATCTTCTCACTTCCTGGGTGTATCTCTAGGAAAGACTTAAAGGTGTCTGCTGGGGTTTCATCTCCCCACCATGGTGGTTACACTTCCTATGGAATAAAGAAAGAGGAGCATTCAGAAATAGCAGTACCAATTCCCACTCTCAGAAGGTCCCTGATCTTTAAGACAGAAATGCACACCTGTCATTGCTTTCTTCAACTGCCCAAGTAACAAGCACAGCTCCTTCCTGTAGCCCACCCCTGACCTTGCCTCCCTGCCACGCCCTCTCAGAGTGGCTCCCCTGGAACCACACCCCCTCCCCCCAAGACATGACTCAAGTTACGCCAACTGGATTTTCTCTCCCAGGAACTTGGAATTGAGACAATGAGACAAAGTGGAGAAAGATGATGGTACTTGAACAAAAATGTGGTCGTGTAGCCTGAGGGCACAGCTGATGCAAGCCAGCACAGTGAAGAAGTGCAGACAAAGAATCTCCCCAGGAAAACCCCTGAGAGAAGGCGCAGAAACAGAGAGAGGCGGTTTGGATCTGAAACTGCAGGGCTCCGTGGAAGGCAGAGGAGGCCGCTTCAGTCCTGGCTGCCCACCTCATTCCCCAGATGGCCTGTCTCTTCTAAGATGTCGGTGTCCTTTCAATAAATCCCTTTTTCTTTTCTTCTTTTGTTGATCCTCACCCAAGGATATTTTTTTCCATTGATCTTTTAGAGAGAGTGGAAGAGAGAGGGAAGGAGAGAAACATTGATTGGTTGCCTCCTACACATGCCCTGACCACGGCCCAGGCCGGCAAGAAGCCTGCAACCAAGGTACATGTCCTTGACCAGAATCGAACCCGGAACCCTTCGGTCTACAGGCCAACACTCTATCCACTGAGCCAAACCTGCTAGGGCAAATCCCATTTATTTTAATTTATCTGAGGGATTTCTATTCCTTATAACCGAAGAGCTTCAACTAAGAAATTCTCATGTTTAGCTAACAACCTAATTATCTACCCTGCACATTATCAACCCTCTGCCCAGGTTACCTGGGGAAGGCCATGGGCCTTTGATGGGGTTCCCTTCAACCAAAGGCCACACCACCCATCCAGGTCAGGACATGCTCCAACTCCCAGCTTGGTACAGCATCTGCACTCTCCACACACTGAGCAAACCAAGAGCAGGCTGCTGCCCCCCTCCGGACCCTCAAGAACACTCTGCGCCCTCTGACCTCATGAACTTCCCCAAGGCAGAGATGTGCCCCTTGGGGAGAAGCCCCGCAGGAGAGCCAAGGGCCCAGCAGCCACCACCTCCAGCCAGAGGAGAGAGGGAGTTTGACAGCTTCAAGGTAAAGCCTCTTTTTATTAAGACAACACAGCAAACTTTTTTTTAACCACAGCTGACATCACTCTAATAAATCACCATCATGTCTTGGGGGATAGAAAAAGCCAAAACACTGTCACATTTCATTTTGCTGGCTACTCGCATCTCAAGAACAAACCATGTGTTTTTAATCAACAACACTTTGTTTTGCATTTCTCAGACCCCAGTACTCTTTAAATAGTTGCTTCTACCAGAGGGCTATTTTAAACCCAGGGCCAGCTCCTTCGCAGAGGACATGAAGAAACAGAACACCACGTTACCGGTTCACTAGGCTGGTCCCGAGCACTTTCTCTGCTGGGATGATTATGTATTCTGAGGTTCTAGCTGTCTGTTACAAAGGGGCTTTCCTCTTCCCTCGCTGGGAATTTAATTAGATGTCTTCCCAGAAAGTTGGAGTTTTTTGGTTTCTCTAACAGGCAACCCGACTGGGTTATGGGAAAACGGCAAATTCCCAGCCAAAGGAAACAAAGAAAGTCACATCTGGGACTAGGATTCCAGAGGAGCGAAAGAGGAGGTGGCAGAGGAGGGGGTAGTTGGAGGGGAAAGGAGCAATAAAATCAGATTTCCGGAATGGCACATGTCAATTTCTGCATGCAAACGGGCCCCAGACTTCTTGGAGGCAGATGTGCTCGGACAAGCCCACTGAAGTTTGCACGGGGCTCATCCTTGAGGTTTTCTGACAATGGGTGATACCTCAAGGCAAGAATAAGCTGTGTGTAGGAATTTCCGTAAAAGTGCTATTTACCTGCTGCCCGATACGTCAGGATCTCAACAGTGATTGCAGGCGGGTTCATCTTGTACTGACAGCTGTCTTCAACAACACCTGGATTTACAAAAACAATAAAAAGAAACTGAGAAAAGACCCTAACCTAAACCAGAGAAACACTCTATACTGTTTGCTGAGCAGTTAACTTAAGCCCAGTTGAACAGTCCAACCAAAAACACAGGCGTGGCTAACGTGCGGTTCCGGTGTCAACTACCATTCCTTAGCAGAATGGCAAAATTCTTGTCCTTGGACTAATGAAAGCCTCCAATACAGGTCAGGTCGGGGCTTTCTACTTCCACTGTAATCCTAACTGTTCATCCTCTGCTGGTCAAACCCTGCATCCCACACAGGCGGCCCCATGCCATTTCAACTCATCCCTTCATGGGTCTCAGTCCATTTTGTCTAACCACAGAGGCCTCTCAATTGTCCAAAGTTCACTCTTTCATGAAGCATTTTCATCAACTGCACACTCTGGTTATATCTTTTTCTATTTATTGTTGTTCCATAAACTCATGAAATATGGTGTAAGCATGATACTACCCCATGGAAAACCCACTCTGTCAATGTCCTCAGCAAAAGAGCCTGCCTCCCCAAACACCTGCACCCACGTTGGGAGAAGGTGGCAGTTTATATGCGTGTCTGTCATTCGTGGGGGAAAACCCTCCGACTGAATGCTGTCTGGAAGACCCTCTACTGAGTATTACTCAGAAAGCCCTTGTTCCGTGATCAGTTCCATGTCCCTCTCACAGATTCATTTCCTGGTTCATGAACCAGTATTAGAGGCTGTTTATTTGCAGCCTGCCTGGGCTTTGCTGTATTTTCATACTCACCTGTGGGGATTGCATTGGGCCATGTGAGGGTCTTGGGGCTGACTACCTACAAGTCAAGGTTAGGGATTACTTTTCCAGTTGAGTGTTACAAATAGGTATTTAAACTCTCGGCCTGGACCCTTAATGTTCTGTGGCAATTGTATTCATTCGTTTAGTTGTCTTCACAGGATAAACTAGGAAACCAGGAGAGATAGTGAAATATTGGAAAACATCTTCTGTTTGCTATTTATATAGGTATTCAAGACTGGATTCAGAAGGAGGCGTGTGTGTGTGTGTGTGTGTGTGTGTGTGTGTTGGGGAGGATTGCATATTTCAGACTGACACCTGGCAGAAACACCCTTAAGCAAGCCTTCGGAGTTGCCTTTCAGGTTTCTACTGTGTTCATCTCCACCTGCTTCCCAGGTCTCCCATCCATGGCCATGGCCAGGGGCACTGAGCTATAAGGACTAGGAAAGGAAGGAGCCTGGCTCCCCAAAGTGGCCCATGCACAGGCACTGCCATGCACAAGCTCCGCTGACCCACACTTACTGACTCAAAATCTGCATCTTAATGAGATTCCCCAAGTGATTTGCACGAATGTTAAATTTGAGAAGGACTAGTATTTCTCAACCCTGGCTACATGATCAAATCATCTGGGTATTGATGCTAAGTTTCAATGCTAGACCCGTGAAATTAGAACTTCTAGAGGCGGGGCCCAGGCTTTAGAGTTTTAACTATCCCTAGCAATTTCAATGTAAGGCCAGGGTTGAGACCACTGGTCTATAAGAATGAGCATCTCCTATGTACCAGCCATTGATCAGAAGTTTTACTGAAGCCTTTGCTATCCTCACCACAGCCCTCAAAAGGTAAGCACTGCCCTCCCCACCTTAACGATGGCTCATCCCACATCCCCTATGTCTCATGTCAGGGCCTGAACTCTAGACACCACGTGTTCGGCCTGTCCATGGTAGCAATATCCCCACATCTGAGGACCACTGATGAGTAGGGAAAAACAGCCATGAGCTCCAGGAGGCCTGGGCTCAAGAAATGCAATGTTCCTCTCACAACATTGAGAGGAACAGACTGAAGAGGGAAGAGCATAGACTTGAGATGCTGCCACCGCACAGCCGAGATCTGAAGGCAGACTGGCTGTGCCCACCCCCCAATCCCCACCCCCGGAAAGGCCAGATGCAGCAGCCCCAGACCAAGAGCTCTGCCACTCAGAGGTAGCAGCTCCTGCCTAGTCAGATCCAGAAAAGCCAGGCCAGCCGGGTAAAGGATTTCAACTGGATTTAATGGGACATTTATGAACACAACATACTTATTAGTAAATAATAATTATAGGAGAGCAGGTGCCCCGGAGGGAGCAGGGAACATGGCATCCCATTTTCTTGTGCCCTCCGTGAGCAAACCGTGTTTAAAATTAAAACATCCCTGCTGTCAACACGGATGTTTAAGGAGACCCGGGTTTCTGTAATCTGAGCAGTAATTCTAATACCAGCTGTTAATTGAAGGCTTCATCATCTGCAAGGTGCTTTCACATCTACTAATGCATTTAATCCGCACGACAAGCCTCTGAGGCAAGTATTTTTTCCTTATCCCATTTTATAGATGAGGAAACTGAAGCTCCGGGGATATGAGGTGGCAGGTCCAAGGTCACACAGCTCGGGACTGAGTCATGGCGGTGGGCTTTGGGATGCAAGGCCAATGCCCTGTGCACTGCCCACAGCTGCCTTCCAAACCACGCTCATGTCACTCGGTCAAAACTCCGATCCCACCAGGGAAACGTGTCCTCCTACACTTCTGGAACAGCTTTTGCTGCTGGGCACCAGAGCCTTTGGAGCCCTAACTATCTATGTCCTGTGTGCTGGCTGGATTCTTGTCCCCTGTACATCCCTCTCTGAGACTTAAGGCAGCTATGAGCAGGAGTTTGCCAGCCCAAAAGGAGAGAAGGGGCAGGTAAGACTTTACACACAAGTGCACACGCACACATACAGACACACAGAGTATTCCAATAGCAGGACATTTTCAGGGTAATGGTTTAAGTCACCCCAAAAGTCTGGGTGGAGTCATGAGTCAAAGAAATCGTGAACACTTCAAATATGGCTACCAAGTTATAAACGTCATCCCCAGCTTGCAGAAGATTAAGGAATCTGGGAACAAATTAGCCTGGTGTAGACAGTGACTTACGGAGAAGTCTCAGAGAGGAGTCAGAAAAGCCAACAATTTTAAATCCTGTAAAGTTTCTTAATCAAGTTACACTATTATTTGAAATTGGCAGAAGACCAATGGAATTGGTCCAAAGACATAATATATGACTTTTTTTTCTTGGTTTTCTTTTTTTAAGGGCATTAGGGTTTTAATTCCTTTTTTCCTTCTTCTTGAGGTTTTTTTTTTTCTTTTTTGGCAATATGTCGCTTTCTTTTCTCAAATCCGTTCCTATCCAACATGCATGAAATAAAGCCAGCTCCAGGGAGCCCGGCACCTTCCTTCTCTTCACACCCATGGATGAGCTCACTCCTGACTAAACTAGGGAGCCCCAGAGTCACAAACAACAACACAATTTTGGGCAAATGGTTCTCTCCGCGGCCTGGTTCTCCTGAACAGTCCAGCTATTCCCTTGTAGAGAAAGAGGGTCAGGGGAGCCCTCAGCACAGAATCATTTCCAAGATTACAGGTGAGCCTTCCCCTTCAAAGATCTCCATTGTACATTCCCTCAGCTGACCTTCCTCTCAGGGGCCTGGTTCACAAGGCCTCACAGCCCCAGGCCCCGCCTGCCCTTTGCATACTCCCAGCCTCTCTGAGGGCCGCCTGCTTCCTTCTCAGGGCGCCCGCCAGCCCGCCTGCCAGCAAGGCCTTGCAGGGCCCTGAGTGCACACACTCCCACTCCCTCCCAGGGCCCTGAGAAATCGGGAGATCAAAGAATTCTGCAGCAGGGCCAGGTGTCCCTCCTCCTCCACAGGCCACGATTAATCAAACCGCCTGACTCACAAGGAGATCAAACCTGGCCCCCCGCCAGCTGTTGGTTAAAGCTGGCCTTCAAGTTGCCCTCATTAAATTCCCTCTCTCTCTCTCTTCCCTAGTGACTTCTGTCCCGTGACCATCTATCTCTTGGATCTTTCAGCGCTCCTCTTTCCCTTGCTCTCTCCCTCCACCTGCCCATCAATTTCTGCTTTCCTCCATTGACTTGTCTCTCTCTCCTCACCCTTCACCTCCCTGACAACCCTCCTACTCTGTTCTCTGTGCAACTTACTCAAAAATCCACGGTCCCCAGACTCCCTGGCCTGAACACTCTCTCCTGGTCCCTCCTATTCAGTCTCTGAAGGTTCCAAGAGGAAGTTTTCTGGGGTGCCTGGGCCAGGCTGCTGCAGGGGTGTCAAAGAGTGGGTTTCCCTAGCCCTGAAGGCCAAAGATGAGTTCCCCAGTGCTGAACGGAATTCTCACCTGGCCCTCTTTGCATAAGACACAGGCCTCTCCAGCACCACACACACACACACACACACACACACACACACACACACACACACCGTGTCTGGGCTACTCTTTACTTCCTGTTTGAAAAAAGGCCTCTAAGCCCTCAAAGGGGGCTCCTCAATGCAGCCAGCTTCGCTGGGACAGCTGGCCAGTCCACTCCTCACTGCAGTTTGCAAGCCCCCACGGGAGAACCCATTTCACCCATGACAAGAAACAGGAAGTACCACCTCCAAGTAGGAAACAGGACAGAGCCCCTTTCTTTTCCTACCAGCCCCGCCCAGAATGAGGAAGGACGGAAACACTGGATCCTGACTCCTCCTCGGCTGATGTGTTGAGAATATTTACTCCAGTTGCCTGAAGTTTGCTTTCAGACACTTTCCTACAACAAACACTGGCAAAAAGAAAAAGAAGGAAGCGAGTACAGACTGCAGAGCACTGTCCTCCTTCCCCGTCTCACTATATATACATCCATGTATTTTTTAACTTGTTTTCCATTTCAGTGGTTCTTAAAGCGCACAGGCGTGAGAAAACACAGATGGAGCGGAGCAGGCCGTGTTGTCGCAGTGCACAGAACACATCGCGCCACGGGAGAGATTTTTAGAAGTCTTGGAAGACCTTGGGAGGCAGAGGGGGTTTGAGGGTTTGGTTTTTTCTCCCCGCTTTCCTCTTTATATAGCTGGAATTATCTCCTTGCTTCCTGTCTCCGTTCCATTTCTCTATCCCTAGCCTCACCTGCTGCCCCTGGGAGCACAGGGTCCCTTGGCCTCAGTGGTGAGGTCACTCTGACTGCCCCGGGTTTGACCCCCTCTATCTGCCCGTGTTTCCCCAGCTGTGGTGAGGCGAACCTGGGGTGGGGGGAGGAGAAGCCATCCATCACCGGGCGGCAGCAGAGGCCTGAATGAGGCGAGAAGGGTCAGCACTGGTGCACGCACTTGGGCAGGTTGGAGGGGGTGGGGGCATTACAAATTGTTGAGATATCAGTGCTGGGCTTGATGGATGGGGCAGAAGGAGGACAAGATGCTGGCACCAGGACGGAGCCTGTGCTGTGGCCCGCCACCCGCTTCCTCCCAGCCCACCCCCAGCGGCCCCTTTCTCCAAGCTTTCTTTTTCTTGCCTGCTCACAGCCCATCAGTCAAGCCGTGCCCCGAAGCTGACCTTTTGCAGAGAACAGCCAGCCTCAGAGAACCATTTCTTTCTGAAAAACCTCACCGAGGAATGTTATTAATGCTGGCAGGCCCAGCAGTCATGGTGTGCCACCACGGCTTCCTGTCCCCTCCGCCTGCCTCCTCAGCCGTGAGTTTTGTTAGCTTTGAGCAGGAAGGGAAAGGGAAAGGGAAAGGGCCGTGTGTGACCAGATTTCTTTAGCAGTGGTCCTTTTTCTCTCTGCCCCAGGCCCACTTCTGCCGCAGGTAGGCCCTGCGGGTTTGACAGTCACCTGTGGAGTTGTGGGTGCTTGTCTCACTCCGAGGCTCACCCGTCTGGCCTCTTGAAGGCAGTGATGGGCTTTTCCAAAGCGGCACTGTGGCCTCCTCTGGGAGAAAAGTAAAAATCAACTGGACAGTCCAGCTGGAATGGAGAGGAGATGTGTTCTGAGCTTGGGCAGAGGATGGACACATTGTTGGGTATTTTCTAGCTGGTGAGGGGACCTGTCCATCTTGTTGGGGCTCCTCTTCGCAGACCACACAGGCTGCCAGCCGTGCCACAATAGAACAGAGAGTGGAGACGTGTTGGGGCAAATGGTGGTGGAAGACGTTTAATAGAATTACTATTAGGCCTCAAGTTAATGAATCACAACTGCAAGAAATCATGATAATCCAACAGGCATTAGTGACAGATTAGCTTCAAAGCTGCCATAAAAGTGTCATAATGCTTACCTAACAGCATGATTAATTCTCCCAGTACATAATGGCCTTGTGAGGGAACCAGGCACCAACAGAGGCTTGATGGAAAACCACGCCAAGATCCGCAGGGCACCGGGGCACCCCCACCCTGCCTGGGCCCTGTAGCTTCCCCTCCTCCTGGAGGCAACTGCCCCCACTGGATTGTGGGCAGATGGGGCAGCTGCTCAGGTTTAACCCAAGAGCAGTGCCCGGGAGGGCCTCCAGTGCATTGCCCCTCACCAGGTGGCTGTCCAGGGAGAGTAGCAAGTCCCATCACTGCAACCCCAAGATAGGCACCTCCTATGACCAGCACTGGTGTCTGGGGAGCCCCATCTCAGTCCCCGGATCAAAGGATCCAGTGTCAGGGGTCTGGAAAGAGTACTGAACTGTGCTCCTCATCAGCTGTGTGACCTGGCAATCACTGGACCTCTCTGGGCTCAGGCAGTCAGCTCTGAGGCTGCTTCCTTAACCACTACACCACCTCCCTGGAATGGCACCTAACCGTTATTAATCACTAACTTGTATTCCAGTCATGATGCAGATCTCCTTATACTAGTATGTATCATTCCATTTCCTGCCCATGACAATCCTATGAGGTAGTTATCGCTGATATCTTCACTTTATAGATAGGAAAACTGAGTCTTGGAGAGGGACGGTCACTAGCCCACAGTCTAAGGAGCAATATATGTGGAACCAGGCAAGATTCCCAGTTGCTTGTTTCTCTATCAGCCTGCTTGAGCCCTAACACTTAATGACTGAGGTTAATGCTTTAACCTCCAGGGGAAAGCTGCTTATGAGACACTCAACATCATCTTTTACCAGGAAGAGAGAGGCCTAGGGCTGCTTGGTTCCCTGCCCCACCCCACCACCGCCCCATGGCTGCAGAAAAACTGTGAATTGGGGGGAAGCTGATCTGGCCCCCCCATCTTCTGTTTATCTTGACCCTAGGATTCTCCTGTCTGATAGTGAGACCTTGGGCATGTAACCACTCCTGGTTTGTTTCAGCTTCTCTTTTATACAAAGGGAATCATACTAATAGCAATAATAATTAATAATAACGGCTTGCCCACCTGACAGCAGGAGTGTCTTGACCCCTTAGGGCTCAGATCTACCTTTTCACAACTCCAGCCAGAGCCTGGGTCACTCTCTGGAGCACACTCACAGACTCCACTCCAGAGGCTCCCACTGTCGCCTGCCCACCTTCTTATACTAGTAAATACGTAGGCAATTAGCACGAAACCCAGGTCCAAAGGGAATTCTTGGAGCTGTGTTCATCTTCATAATGTTGAAGAAAACTCCCCAGGAGGCCTGAGTCACTGCTGTGGCAGGCACACTGTTGCTGCTCTGATTAACTAGGGTCCCATGGGAGGCACACAGCCCTCCTTCCAGCAGCCTTCCTCCCAGCCCACTCACTCTGGGGTTCCCACCAAATGGGCCCTCCCAGGCTGGGATTGCTACACCTGCAAAAACGGGGACTTGGTCCTCTCCTGCCAAAGCATGACGAGGCTCCAAACCTCCCCCAGGTCTGTGCTCCTTTTAAATTCCAAAATCAAATATTTACTTGTACAGGGCACCGTGGGAAAGGTCAGAGGATTCACTCGTCCCTTTGCAGCCCTGAATCCCCAAAATGGACATAAGGCTCAAGGACGTGTGCTGCCAACATTGGGTGGGGTTTCCAAAGGTGATTACCTTCATGATGGCCCATGCATCTCTTGCAGCTGATGGCCTAATGTGTGTCAAGTCGACCCTATCACTTTAGTTATAAAGTCATAACATCGCAAGAGACCTCAGTGATTGCTTCTCCCGCCCCTCCCCAAATCTACCCTCATCTCCTATTGACTCCTCTTGAGTCAAATATATAGTTCTTATTTCAACATGCTGTGCTCAGTGAAAGCTCAATAAATATTTATTGATGGTAGTGCCCATGATGAATTAACAGCCAAAGCTATAAAATTAAAGTTTCACACAAGCAGAGACCCTGGTGAGAAAGAAACTGCTACGTAAAGTTTGAAATTTTTCAAAATGACAAGCATTCACACACACACACACTTTGTGGTAGACAGAAAACCACAGTTCCCTACCTCACCTGCCTGGAAAATCGAACTGGAAACAGGAAGTGTCCTTACAGAATATTCATGTCTTTGTGGAGGGCATGTTCCACTTCTCAGAGACCAATCAGCCCAGCCCATTGAGATGTACCTGGCCCTGGACCCAGAGTCCCTCTTTGTCTCCTTGCCAGAACCAAGGGCGAATGCACCTCCTGAGAAACAAAATGGTGTTACTGAGTGCTGTATCAGGTGTCTCAGATAAGCTCAAGTAAGTGCAGTAACATATACAATTCTAAAGATGCTATAACTTCAAGGAAAAATATCTAGAATGGGACAAGTGGCTTAAATAGGAATCTTTAACAAGATAGTATGTACCTACAAGGAAATGCTAGGGAGTGTCACCATAAAAAAGTCAAACTTTGAGGCCTAATGGGTAGAGAGGAGTCATTGCCAACCAATCAGATCATGTAGCCCCCGACCCCACCCCAACATGTTTATATGCAAGAACCCACTACACCACCTCCCTGGAATGGCACCTAACTTGTATTCCAGTCATGATGCAGATCTCCTTATACTAGTATGTATCATTCCATTTCCTGCCCATGACAATCCTATGAGGTAGTTATCGCTGATATCTTCACTTTATAGATAGGAAAACTGAGTCTTGGAGAGGGACGGTCACTAGCCCACAGTCTAAGGAGCAATATATGTGGAACCAGGCAAGATTCCCAGTTGCTTGTTTCTCTATCAGCCTGCTTGAGCCCTAACACTTAATGACTGAGGTTAATGCTTTAACCTCCAGGGGAAAGCTGCTTATGAGACACTCAACATCATCTTTTACCAGGAAGAGAGAGGCCTAGGGCTGCTTGGTTCCCTGCCCCACCCCACCACCGCCCCATGGCTGCAGAAAAACTGTGAATTGGGGGGAAGCTGATCTGGCCCCCCCATCTTCTGTTTATCTTGACCCTAGGATTCTCCTGTCTGATAGTGAGACCTTGGGCATGTAACCACTCCTGGTTTGTTTCAGCTTCTCTTTTATACAAAGGGAATCATACTAATAGCAATAATAATTAATAATAACGGCTTGCCCACCTGACAGCAGGAGTGTCTTGACCCCTTAGGGCTCAGATCTACCTTTTCACAACTCCAGCCAGAGCCTGGGTCACTCTCTGGAGCACACTCACAGACTCCACTCCAGAGGCTCCCACTGTCGCCTGCCCACCTTCTTATACTAGTAAATACGTAGGCAATTAGCACGAAACCCAGGTCCAAAGGGAATTCTTGGAGCTGTGTTCATCTTCATAATGTTGAAGAAAACTCCCCAGGAGGCCTGAGTCACTGCTGTGGCAGGCACACTGTTGCTGCTCTGATTAACTAGGGTCCCATGGGAGGCACACAGCCCTCCTTCCAGCAGCCTTCCTCCCAGCCCACTCACTCTGGGGTTCCCACCAAATGGGCCCTCCCAGGCTGGGATTGCTACACCTGCAAAAACGGGGACTTGGTCCTCTCCTGCCAAAGCATGACGAGGCTCCAAACCTCCCCCAGGTCTGTGCTCCTTTTAAATTCCAAAATCAAATATTTACTTGTACAGGGCACCGTGGGAAAGGTCAGAGGATTCACTCGTCCCTTTGCAGCCCTGAATCCCCAAAATGGACATAAGGCTCAAGGACGTGTGCTGCCAACATTGGGTGGGGTTTCCAAAGGTGATTACCTTCATGATGGCCCATGCATCTCTTGCAGCTGATGGCCTAATGTGTGTCAAGTCGACCCTATCACTTTAGTTATAAAGTCATAACATCGCAAGAGACCTCAGTGATTGCTTCTCCCGCCCCTCCCCAAATCTACCCTCATCTCCTATTGACTCCTCTTGAGTCAAATATATAGTTCTTATTTCAACATGCTGTGCTCAGTGAAAGCTCAATAAATATTTATTGATGGTAGTGCCCATGATGAATTAACAGCCAAAGCTATAAAATTAAAGTTTCACACAAGCAGAGACCCTGGTGAGAAAGAAACTGCTACGTAAAGTTTGAAATTTTTCAAAATGACAAGCATTCACACACACACACACTTTGTGGTAGACAGAAAACCACAGTTCCCTACCTCACCTGCCTGGAAAATCGAACTGGAAACAGGAAGTGTCCTTACAGAATATTCATGTCTTTGTGGAGGGCATGTTCCACTTCTCAGAGACCAATCAGCCCAGCCCATTGAGATGTACCTGGCCCTGGACCCAGAGTCCCTCTTTGTCTCCTTGCCAGAACCAAGGGCGAATGCACCTCCTGAGAAACAAAATGGTGTTACTGAGTGCTGTATCAGGTGTCTCAGATAAGCTCAAGTAAGTGCAGTAACATATACAATTCTAAAGATGCTATAACTTCAAGGAAAAATATCTAGAATGGGACAAGTGGCTTAAATAGGAATCTTTAACAAGATAGTATGTACCTACAAGGAAATGCTAGGGAGTGTCACCATAAAAAAGTCAAACTTTGAGGCCTAATGGGTAGAGAGGAGTCATTGCCAACCAATCAGATCATGTAGCCCCCGACCCCACCCCAACATGTTTATATGCAAGAACATACTAACTGTAGGTCTCTACAAGCCTCCCATGATTCTGTTTGAGAACCAAAAGACAGAGATAACTTTTTCTGTCCTCTGGACTGCCTAGATCCCCTCTAACTGCAATATGGAGACACCAAAGCTCACTGTCAACACCCTCAATCTCCATCTCATTTGACTCTAAGAGCAAGTTCAGGGGGCCCACTAAGTATAGGGGTGAAGGCGAGGGTCTTCTCAAATTGAGCCATAGAGTTACCTGGAGGTCAGTCAGAAAGGGGCCCGGCTATTCCTGAAACCAAACAAGAGAGAGCCATTTATAAGCTGGTAAGGTGCATGGGCTAAAGAACATCTCATTCTGCTTGAAAGGAGAAAAACAGAGGTCTTGAAGAAATGAATTTGAGTTTATGCTAAACCTATAAAGTGAGATTGTATGTGTAACTCACTCCCACTGAGCCCAGTCTGTACCCTGAGATTTTTCTCATACTGGAAGAAGAAGCTAGTTCTACTGCAGTATGTGGCAAGACATGGGGCTGAGACAGAGCAGGAGGAGGCCTTGAAAACCAAAGATGGACACTTCACCCCACTCTTTCCCCACTTCAACTCTTTGTGCAAAGTAGCAAAAGATCTCCCAAGAGAGCTGTGAAAGGAAACAGGTCAGGACCTGCAACACATACCCCCTGGGGCTGCACTGCCTCTTCTGGTCCTCCCCTGGCCTCCTTCCTGTTCTCCCTCCTCTGTCTCTTGTCCCTTGGCTAGTCCCTGGGAGCCCTCTCTTTGGACACCATGTGGTTGGTGGTTGACCAGGAAACCTGGGAGAAGACAAGGAGAGATGGAACCTGTCGATGACCAGCACTTAGTGGCATCATCCTGTGCCAGGCACTCTGCTAGGTAGAGTCCTCCCACAGGAAGATCACAGTATGTCCGTGGACAGAAAGAACACCCACGGTCCAGCTGGCAAAGCTTGCTCTGGCCCCTGCCCAGCACAGGCCTGTCTGCCCGGGCTGCTGAATACTGTCTCATGATTCTGTTCTAGTTTTGGTGTTTGTTCCTGCCCAGATGGGGTGTCTGATCTTGCCACGGCCAATGTTTTCGGCAAAAAGGGACCTGGTACACTTTTATAGGAACCCAGTGGTTCCCTGGGGCCAGATTCTAATGCTGTCCAGATGCAGGAAAACAGAAGGGCCATTCAAAAACAACCGAAATATCAACACACTTTGAAAGCGGTCTGTTAGCACTTGCCATAAGCACAATAAACAAAACAATGAAACCATCAGAAAGTACCGTGAGACAGTCAGGCTTTAGGAACTTGGCTTTGATGACTTAGAAAAGCAAAGACAAAGAAAGGGGGTAGAACCAGTTCCCACTTGGGCTGAGACTTATTTGTTCTGCTTATCTGAACTCAGAGCTACAATCCCCATCATGATGAAAGGACGTAGCAGTTTCTCCTTTGCGACAGACCCCTTTGCAGATTGGCGCAGCCGTCCACAAGTGGTCAGTTGCTGCACATGGCCCATAAAACACCCATTTATATAACACCACTCCCATCTGTTGAAAGACCCTTGTTCCCTCTGAGTTAGCTCAACAAACAAGTGAGCTCAACCCACGAGGTCATTTGCTGGAGTTCTTACCTGGGTGGGCTGGAGGAAATGGGACCTAGGCTGGTAGGGATGGAGTTGCTCATTCCCTCCTCAACAATTAGACACCCTAACCCCAAGTGAGTCAGAGCCAGGACCAAGGGTCTGTTGGTCCTGTGTTTTGGAACAAGGGGCTGAGAGACTAATGTCAACTATCCCCCTGGCACCCACCAGCCTTCCCATTTGAGTTGTGGGAGCTCAGGCTGGGGCTTTCCCCGGGTGAAATGAGGCCGCCTGCTGACCAGTCACTCAAGGTTGTTTCCCACTGTCTCCACAGCTCAGGCTTTGCTAAATCCCTGCAGTGAGTGCTGGCCAACTCATCTATCAGATTACCTGCCAGTGCTTTAAGTGAGCTAGTTCCTGTGGGTACAGTCCTGCATTTTGACTCTTAGTCAAGCAAAATAGGGGATTAACCAAAGGGAGTGGGGGAATCTGGCATGGTTGTCTACTGTGAGAGCCGGGGCTCTGGACACGAATGATGGCAAGAGTGAGGACCTGGGATGCCCAAGAGGCAGGCTCTGGTCCCCTGCTCAGCTGTGTGACCCTGAGTTCGTCTCTTGCATGCCCCTCTCCTTGTACGTATACCCAGCTGGCCAGTCTGCTAAGCCCCATGGGCAGATGAATCAGAAGATTCAATTCTGTTCTCCCTTCTTAACTGGGAAAGAAGAAAAAAAACAGATGTCAGAACAAAGGAACCAAACATACACAGAACAGGAACTCTCCCGTTTCTGCTCCAGGCCTGGAGGCTGAAGTCTATTCCGCCATAACCCTCCTCTTTCCATGGCAAAACGCCGGTGCTATCCACGGGTTTCGTCTGAAGCCGGCTGTTTCTCTGGAACAAAGAACGGTTCCACAACAATCTGTAAAAACTCACTGGACACCTCCGCTGTGCCCGAGCACTCCCTTTACCTACTTCAGACATCCTAACGGGTGCGAATAGTCCTGGAACCAAAGCCTCCACTTCTCCAGATGCCTTTCAACCTGTGTGGCTGCAGCCCCTTGCACTGTAGGCCTGCCCTCTGCAGTCCCTATGGCCTCCTAGCCCCATGGGGACCGAAGCAGCAAGAGCCAGGAAGCTGGGGTTCAAATGTCTTCAAAGTGGTCACCTTCCCTTTGATCAGCCTCCTGTGGCATAAAAGACAGGACAGGGAGCTTTGGAGTCAGAGAAACCTGTGATTCAAGTCCCATCTTTAGCACATGCTAGCTGCCAGCCTCCGAGTAGTGACAGCTAATTCATGTGACTGCCGTAAGGACTAGAAGAGATCATGCTGAGCAAGGACCAATGCACCGCTCGGCACAGAGTGTGTGCAATAAATAGTAGCTGCTTTATTCTCATCTCTTCCCACATACAGCTGTCAATCAATCAATCAACACGTATTTGTTGGAAGCCAATTAAGTGTCCATCACAATGGGAGTTCAAAGGATACACATAAATAAGCCAAGGTCACTGCCTTGGGGGAGTTCCCAGAATGATACAGAAGATGAGCAGATCACTTCAACAGACAGAGAAAGGGCATTAGTATAGAAATACAGAGTAGTAGTATTATCATCCTGCTTGGTATTACTCCCAACTGGATGGATGACCTTGGACCAATCACTGAACTCCTCTAAGTCTTGGTCTTCTCATCTGTAAAATGAGAAAAATAGTGTCTATCTCATAAGGCTGTTGTAAAGATTAAATTAAATGTGCCCCTTATCAGCTGTGTAATCGCATGTAAAATGTGGATAATTTACCTAACTCATACGGATGCTCTCAGGATTAGATTTAACACATGTAAAGCATTTAAAATCATATTATATAATTGTTCACTATCAATGCCCTCTAGAATATAAGTTCCCTGAGGGAAGGATTTTGTCTGTTTTATGCATTGATACATAAAACAATAGAACAAGGCCTGGTACATTTCACATAAATATTAGTTGATTGAATGACTTCTTGAATGCTACAGGAGAACCAAGCAGAGAGGCAAATTCCATTCCCAGAAGGTTTCTTGGAAGAGGTGGTGCAGAAGGGTGAACAGGATTAGACATGCTGAAAAGGTGAGAAAGGGAATGCCTGCAGAGCGACCACAGGAAGGGCACCACCTATGATAAACATGGCATCGATGGCAAACTTCAAGCCATCTAGCATTTGTAGAATAAAAAGTATAAATCAGGAAGAGGCAGGACATGGAGGCTGTCTCCCCGAGCTTTCAGTGATAGTGGGACCAAATACACTCTGGAAACCATACCCAAGGGAAATGTGAGCATTTGGGAAACACTGTCAGACACTCCAAGTCGCTGGGCCTGATCCAGGAGAACCCCCAAAATAGCATTTCCCATGAGCCCTCCACCTCTGGGGAAAGTCCCATCACAGGGGACACTAACCCATCTGTCTGCAAGATTTCCAGCCCACTTGGAGAAGCAGGCGACCATGCCTGTGAACTTTGACCCCATCAATCCCAGCAGGGCCTGGGGAAGCATTTACATCTTCAAAGGTCCTGGTAAATGTTAGCCAACAGCCTCCCCGCTCCCGCCCCCAACCCCAACCCTCATCTTCTCCCCCTCTGGGCAACCAGGGGTCAGGGACTAGGGTCACACCTGGCCAGGCCTGGCCCAGGCCCAGGTCAGCCAGCATCTCTTCCACGGAGCCACCCTGCTCACTGCCCCCTGCGTCTCCTTCCCTTCGGGCACACAATTGAGCCCAGAGCTAGGGAAGAAGGTGCAAGGCCATCAGAGAGGGGAGCCCTACAAGGAAGGCCTAGGACACCTTCCACAGGGCCTTCAGACAAAGGAGGGCTCAGGTCAGCCATGCTGGCAAGAACCCTGGGTTCTGGATTGAAGGGAGAGGGCAGGACAGGCGCCTAGCCCAGGGCCAGCCCCAGTGACTGCCCCATCAAGCAAGTTTCAATGACCTCTCCCTGACCCCAGTAAGCTCCAGTTGTCCCTCTGATCTCAGTGAGGCCAGGAGGCCTGTTAACTTTTACCAGACTCCTTTGACATGGAGTGCTAATAAGAACCTGGGAGGGAGGTTCATTCAAGTGTCAGGGGCTCTGCACAGCGCTCCACAGCCTCACCTCCTGCACCCTGCCCTGCAGCTCAGGCCAGAACACCACCTCTTCACCCCACACAGGAGGTGAGAGGAACAGGGCTCTGTGCCCAGGCCCTGGGGGGTCTGCCTCCACACGGCCGCTGGCTTGGGTCCCACCTCAGACTTCAATCTCCCCTGCCGGTGGCTCTTGCCCATTACGGCCTCAGCTCATAGCAAAAAGCAGGACTGCCTAAGACCATCTCCAAATTGTCAGGGCCTTGCCATGGCAGAGAGAGGCCTGGAACCCAGGGCCGAGAGCTCGGTTGAGCCACATGCTCCTATGGGGACAGTCGCCCAGCCAGTGCTGGCAAATGGGCAGGAAGGAAGGCCCACAGCACTCAGGGTGAGCCTCCCTACTCCGCCTTCCCGGCCCTGCCCCCACTGAGTTCCCCACAGATCCTGCCTGAAGGGGGGCAGGCACAGGCTCCTTAGCAAACTAAGGGTCAGAGGCTGGACTGTCCTCTCGATTCTACAGTAATGAGCTGTGTGGCCTGAGAAAAATGCTTACCCTCTCTGTGCCTCTAAACACTTGTAAAACAGAGCGGGGAGAATGGGGACTCTAAGTTCCCTTCTAGTTCTGTTCTCTCCCTGTGAGTTTTCACCGTCTCCAGTTTCTTCTACCCCGTCCTCCTCAAAAAACCCTATGAGTTTTACCACAGTTTTATCCAGAGGGCTTCATCTAGCCTAATTCTTTTACTTAAAAAATCAGATAGCTGGGATCCAGGTTGATGGATTAGCTGAGTGGCCTTGAGTAAGATGCCTAAAGGCAGAGCTGGGCCTGGAATTCAGGTCCCCAGTACTTTATTCTTTATGCCATACAAGCTCTAAGCTCCAACCCCCGCCCCAGGAGCCCTGCCTCCTCAAAGGGAGCAAACCAAATTCAAGGCCTCCCTGCCCACAACCTGCCCATGGCCTGCACTCTTACTGCTCCCTGATAACCCCCTTGCTCTGTAGTCAGACTCACTCTCTCTCCCCAGCCAATCCCAGGATCAGCCTCACCTCAGTCTCTGCTCATGAAGGCCCTCTTCCCACATCACACCCAAGTCTGCCCTCTCCCCAGAGCCTCCTGCCCACACGGCACTGCCCCACTATTATATATTAGGCTTCATGTATGTATTTCTCCCAACTGTAAGTTTCTCTGAATATAAATACAATAATGTATATCGGTGACTTCTAGAACTGTGGCTGATGTGGCATTCAAAACTGGATGGATAGACACATAATAAACCTAGTCTTGGGGGGACTCAACATGGGAATGAACCAGCTTGTTACCAGAATGCTGTTCAGTGGCACAGCTTCAGGACTCAGGGACAGCACATTTTCTCCAAACCAGGGTATTCCCCAAACCATGACGATGCCCCTGAAAATTCTAAAGGTCCTGCCCATCTCCTGCCACCAACAGAATTCCTTACATTCTATTGGTCCACCTTCTCTGCTTGGTGCCCAACCAAGCCCCCTCCTGCTCACCCCATACAGACAAAAGGCTTGTGGGTGATTGATGGTGACAGTGACCTCCACTGACCCTTTCAACCTGGGTCTGCTGCTGCCCATGAGGCACTCAGCAGCTCCCTGGCTGTTTGAAATGCAGACTCCCCACCTGATGGGCCTCTGGTTTTCTTCTTTGTGAAGTGGAATCTTTGATGTGGACCCTACTGGGTTCTTTCCAAATGTCTGGGCCCTGGAAAAACTGCCTACAACAGTCTGCCCACCAGATTGTCTTTCTGGGTTCAGGGCAGGAAGTGAGAAAGACCTGGGTTCAAATCTTAACTCTGCCACTTTCAAGCTTTGTGCTCCTTTGGACTCAGAATCTCAAAGATTTTATTGTGAAGGAGGAAGATACGGTATGTCCCAGGGAGTCCCTGGAAGGACAACATTAGACAACATAGAAAGCTTTGGGCACAGTGCGGGCACGTTGTAATTACTCAACAAATGGTGGCCATGGTGAGGAGGAGGAGGAGGATTATAACAAGGAAAAGGCAGAGGACTGTCCCCCTGGAGGTACCTGAGGACCACCTTTGATTCTGTTCTGCCCTCCTTCTTCCTCTTATAATAACCTCCTTGATCTCCCTCCAGAGAATGGTGACATCCCAAGTACCTGTCCATTTCCTTATTCACACACACACACACACACACACACACACTGCATCTTATCCACAGCTTTTTTGTTCACTTTCTCCCTGCCCAGAACTCCTTTAGCTGCTGTTTGGGACAACCTGGCTCCCTAAAGCATCTCCTTCTTGCTCCTTCATCATTGGTCTTTGGTGTCTCACTGGGCTCATGTCCTCCACCACTGAGCTGCTGAGACTCACTGTCCAAACAAAAGAATCTGTTTCCACGAAGCCACTGAGCATCTTACATGTCACCACTTTAAAGCCATTTATGAACTCATTTGCCTAGTCCTCAAAAAAATATTTTTAAGTGACTTTCTGTAAGCAGATGTGGGTCAAGCCGCCTGGACCCTGAGTTAAGCTGTGGCTCAGGCCGAGCACCATTGTGAAACATGCAGCCGACCCGCAGGAGGCCGGGCGGGCCTCGCTGCCATTTTACTCAGGTTTCAGTGCAGTGGGACCATGAAGAGCAGCTACCCGGAAAGGTGATTGTGTGGAGGTCTGAGCTGATGAAACCCAGGGTGCCCATAAAGGCCACGGTGCCCACACAGGGGGGCACAAGAAAGAGAACCCCAAATACACCAGCACCTGTTCCTGCTCCCCTGAGGCTACTCACGGGGTGTGAAACATGAAGGTGTTTGCATTTGACAGGAAAGGAGGTTCATCTTACCTTAGAGTTCTGCTCCAGGAGCCATACATTCTCTCTCTCCTCTCTCTCTCTCTCTCCCCTTTCTGCCTCACTCCTAGGCACTATAATGACATCCAAAAGCAGACTTCCTATACTCTTCATTGTCAAGGCACGTGGTGGAGCAGATGAGGGCCCAGGAAAAGGCACGCTGTAAGGCTGGAATAAGATAACCCTGTTCAAAGAATGTCAGTAAACACCTCTGCAAACAGCCTACCCTGGAAAGGCAATGGCAAAGGAAGAGATCTTGTCCAGGCCTCCATTCCGGGAGGCTCACGGGACACAGACAGTCCCTGGAAGAACCCCTGGCGTGAACACATCTCCTCCCTCTGTTCTCATATCCCAGGGTGTTCAGAGCAGCGGGTGATGGGGGCGTGACTAGGAGAGGGATGTCTTGGGGGTGAAGAGTTTTAACAACTGAAACATAGAGACAAGCATCAGAAGGGCTCATCTATTCCCCCTCGAGCAAAAGGAACTGAGGGAGAAGGAAGGAAGGCGATGGGGGAGCTTTCCAAGTCGACTGCGTCTCTGAGTTAAATTACAGGGGCCTGGGAGGGGTGATTAACAACCCGCATGGTTTTCTGCTTCACAGCCATTACTCACCCCAAACCTGGGGCTTCTCGGTTACATAGCCCAGCGCAGGCCGACCATTTTTTCCATTGACTGAAAACACATTCTGACTGAAAACAAACTTTGGATCCCCGAGGCTTGGCAGGCCCTGGGTCCTTCTCCATATTTAATCAACGGGAAGCTAAACACTTTCAGTCTGTGATGGCTCATTTGGACGGGGTCTCGGGGCTTTTGCTCGGTGCCAGATATAATAACTCTCCTCTCTCTTTTCTGAGGCCTATTTTATAATTTTGCTGTTTTTCAATGTCAAGCCCATCTTTTGAAGAATTTTTATTGGATTTCCTGCTAGACTTCAACGAGGATTTTTCTTGCTTTGGCAGAAATATCAAGCAGAACAGGGGAAAAACTCAATCATCATCTTGGAAAGTCGGGATGGTGTGCTGGGAGGGGTTAGGGGGAGTCCTTTGTCTGTTTGCACACAAATAGGTTTCTAGAAGGCTGGAGGCCCAGTTGCTAGTATTGGGGGGCCCTCTGACTTCTGGTTCATGGCGTGAAAATTGACAGCATGGATGTTAGAAGGGAAGCTGGGGCCGGATAAGGGGAAGGGAGGCATGAGTGTGTGAGAGAGGGTAGAGTGGGTCTGGGGCACGAGGCCTGGCAGCATCTTACACGTCCATTCACACCCGTTCACAAGAGCTGCCGGGCCCTGAGGAACGGGAGGCAGCACCCACTCGAGGGGCAGCAGGCAGACTCCTAACCAAGAGGACGACCCTTCAGAGCTACTAAATCCCCACCAATAGCAGCAAGGCCTCATCCCAGAGGCCCCTGTTTTCCCAGCCACAGGCATCATCTCTGCGCCTCCTCAAGGCAACGTTCAGATCTTCAGTTTTTCTTCACAGAGATTATTCCCCAGAGGAAGTAGCTTGCCAGTGAGTGACAGCTTTTGTTTGCTCATGTTTTCCTCTCTTCTCAGAGGCAACTTTCAGAATATACCAGGATGTTCCCTCTTACTCATGAACTTTCTTTTATTTCATTTCTTTTTCTTTCCTTTTGGGGGGGATTTGGGGAGGGGGATACAGAATATTATTCAGAAGCAAGAAGTGGTTCTTTGTCCAGTAATAAAAGAGGGGGAGAGAAAACCCTTTGATACTCCATTTTTATGTTTTGTTTTTATGTTTTACTTTTTTTTTACATGGAGATGTGAAGTAACTGCATTTCACACCTCCTCAGCATTTTCACATGTCTCATATTTTTATTCCCACAACAACCCTTTGATATAAACAGGGCAGGCATTGCAATTGCTATATTAGAGGTGTGCAAACCAGACTCACGCAGGCCTCGTGACTTGCCTGAGTCTTATGGGTAGCGAGTGGCCAAACTAAGGTGTGAACCAAGCTGAGCACTTTTTCCCACTTTGCCACAAAATGTATATGCTGCCAGGGTGGCAGGGGGGCGGGGGAGAAAGCTCCCTGGCCCCTTTAACAAGATGTTCCCTTATGCTGGGCAGAGCTCCCCAGTGTAAATCCCTGCAACAGAATACATTGAGAGTCAGGACGCCATGGCAATTTTTACCATGTCCACAAATTGCAAAACAATTTCTCTTCAGGCCAGACTACAAGACAAGCCTTCCAGGGCACCTAAGGAACTCCTTAGTCCTTCCATTTCCAGTAGGAAAAAGGACCCCAAAAAAAGTCCAGGTAAACAAAAGAACTTATGAAACACCCACTCAAGGCCAAGCACTGGGCTAGAATATTGAGGGAGTCATAGGAAGAAAAGATATTGTCCCTGCTTTTGAGGAGCTGACAGTCCAGATGAGGAGGTAAGACAAACAGATACAAAATCCTGGACTGTTAGAACTGCAGAGGACCTTAGAAGTCATCCATCTAAAGCCCTCATTTACCAGTGAAGAGATGGGACAGTTCAGAGAAACAGCGAATCAACGGAGGCGATATGAGACAGTATTTAATTACATGATAAAGAGGACTGGAAGCTGGTCAGAGAAAGCAGAGCCGTCAGGGACATGCTCTAGGAGAAGATAAAACTTGATCTCAACCTCGAAGCATGTGCAGAACTGGATGGATGGGCAGGAATTGAAGGTCCACAAAGAGAAAAGGGAGAACACAAACCTGAGTCCAGTGTGTTTCCAGGACAGTGAAGGTTTAGAGATGGGAGAGGGGGAAGGGATCAAGGCTGAAAACTTGGCTGGAACCAGATCATGGAGGGTCTTAAGCAGGCTGGAGACATGCATACTAAAGCAGTGAGAAGTCACATGAAGGTCAGGGTTTAGGCCCTGGCTAACCAGTGAAGCCCTAGTCCTGTAGTTTTCTAAACTCCATATCTACACCTGACAACCCATCTAAATTTACCCCACAGAAGGGGACAGACAGAGATCCCAACTGGGCTATAATCTGGGTCTGGATAGGGTGGTAACTAGTGTAGGGTTCACGTGCTATTCAGGTCACCCTGCCTCGCCATCAACCCTCCTTATCACTGCAGCCACCCACTCAGTGGTCCCTGGGAGTTTCCCCACTCTCAGCCCCTAGTCCACGACTATCCAGTAGGTCCCTGGCAAGGACTGGTATGCATGGGCTGAAAAAGAAAAAGAATGAAGAATCGAGGAAGAGGAAGGCTGTGTCGGGATCATAAGAGCTCATATCAAGGATGGGAAGTTAGAGAGAAAACCTACTTCCCTAAAACATCACAGAAACTCCAAGAATATTGGCATCTGGAGCAGAATTTTTTCCAGCCCTTGGGCATCCTAAGGGCATGAATGCTGGAAAAAGGACACACACACACACACACACACACACACACACCCTCACTGTGTCCCTGCCCACCTGCTGCACCCCTGTGGCTTGAGCATCTTCATCACCTTTGTTTCTTTTTACATTCCAACCTGTGCCTCACTTTACACATTTTAACTTAAAAGCAAAAATGTCTGCCCTCTTCCTTCTTAAGAGAGGCGGAGATGAGGGCAAGTAGGAAGGTAAAGACCCACAGAGCTTCAGGGGAAGGGTGTGGTTGCTGTTGCAGCTAATACCAATAATGGCCACAATAATGTCATTGTGACTCTGCCTCCAAAAACAAAGCCCATCTGCCCTCATGAACAGCCCTTTGTTCTTCCTGCATCTGAAGGGGCGCACATCTTCCTGACAGTTCTGTCAGCAGCCAGCCTCCCATCACCCTCCCCTAAAGAAACACCCGTCCTACTCCAAAGTCAAGGCCGAGGGTTCCTAAAGCCCCAAATCCTCCTCCCGACTGACTTCCCTCAGGGAAGAGGGACCAGCACATCTACCCTCATTTCACACATAAGGCTCTAAGAATAAAGCTCACCCACCCAACTGGGAAGACTCCCTTTCCCATGGAGCCCTTTCTCCACACGTTCATCAGCTCTGATCCATCCCAGGAAATGCAAACTCCATAATCTAGGCCTCACCCTTGATTATAAACAATCAACTCCTTTAAGTTTCCTCAGACCAGACCATTCCCAACATGATCCCCAGCAGGCCCAAAACAAACACCATGTCCCGGGAAGGTGGCACCCCAATAGATATGTACTTGCACAGTCTGAGGAGGAGTGCCCGGGATCCCTACCTCTCTCTACTGTCCCTCTCTGACTGATCTCCATTCGCTCAAGGCTGTTACCAACCCCCAGAGCTGTTCCCTTCCCTTGGCTCTCGCTTTTTTCTTTGTTCCTTCCCCCAGCCCCCATCTTCATCTCCCTCCTTTGCTGTTTGAGGTTAAGAGGCATCTACAGTATTCCATAAATTACTTGGCAAGAGTGGATGACAAAAACAAAATGTAATTCAGATTAAAGTCACCCTCCAGCTGAAATGATAGTTTATTAAATAAACGGCAAAGCTGCCAGTCAACCTAGCTGGCAACCGGGTCCCTTCTATTCATCTTTCTTGGGGTGATTTAGGACCCACCTGGGTACCCTGTGAAGATTCTCCCGTCATTTCCTTCCCATCTCTCTGGATCAGGCTGCTGGGCTTGGCGCAGTTGACAAATTCCCCAAGTAATCCCTCAAAAGATTGGAGAAATGCTCTGAATGCTCCATTAAATTTATTTTCCATGCTTTAAGAGACCCAAAACTATGTCCAATAAATAAGTGTTCCCTGTGATTTACTGAAATGCTCCTCTGATTTAAAGTTATAGGGGGGGAAATATGGAGCCCCTGGGAGCCCAGGACCAGCCTTGCAAGTGAGACCAGATGTGAGCTTTCTGCCCGGGAAAGGGGGAGGAGGGGGGAAAAACAGCCCAACTGGTGGAGGTTTGCAAGTGACAATGTCTGAACCCCGGTTCTCGGCTTTAACATAAAAGGTCCCCAGTTGAGCATTCTTTCTCACAAAATTTATTGTGGTTGTAGTTAGAGAGGGAACCATCAAAAGAGTAATTCTGGCCCTTGTTTTGCAGAGCTCTTTTGATAAATATGATACTTAGAAATATGCCTCCCACTAGACAGAAAAGCCATATAGTTAAAATGAAGTAATCTGTCAGTAAACTCGCTAGAATCAAAGCCAAAATGAAACCTGTAAAAGGAGAAGGGGAAAAACTCCACTTAGAAACGCTTGAGTCGAGCAGGGGAGAATGTGGAGATTAAGAATTGTCCTTTATTCAGATATTTTTATCTGCAGAGTTAAAAGCGGAGATTTATTTTTAAAGGGGGCTATTTATGTTCCAATCTCCAACAGATGGGCCTGTGTTCCTGCCTCTCTCGTGCAGCCCCGGCTCAGCAAAAAAACAGCTTCCCTGATGAAGTGAAACCTACCCAAATGAAGGAGGAATCAAAACTTTTGGAAGCAAATGTCACCTTTGGAGCTGCTCAGTAAATACTGGATCTGTTTACTACAGAGGCCCAGAGGTGCCAAGAAGCAACAGGAAGGAGCCAATGTTAAGACTAAACAATATTTGAATATATATTATACTTATACACATCGTGTGTGTGTGTGTGTGTGTGTGTGTGTGTGTGTGTGTGTGTGCGCGCGCGCGCGCTACTTCCCAACGAACTGGAAAGCTTGGGCTAAGAAAGGCCCCCGTGGCCTTTCATAAAGGGAAGGCTCACCTGAGAAAAATGACACCAGCACAAAGGTAAGTAAGCAAAGACAAGAGATCAAGAGAGCTGACATCACTGAGCACCCAGTTGTTCTGATTCAGTCCAAGTACTACATCACTACATGCTTCTCAGGCCGGAGGATACACAGCCCCAAAAACATCTTTCTGAAGCATCCAGTTTATTGCCAGCTTTGGAAGAACCAAATACTTTAATAAAAACCACCCCCCTTCCACAAACATGGAAGAAAAGAAGAACAGGGGAGGGAAGAAGGCCCCCAGGCAAAACAGTCTAGTCTTTGAACTTTCACCCAGGTGAGGGCCAAGTGATGGACCTACAGTAGGGCTGCCTCTCCTCTTGTCCCCACTGGGCTCCAGGCCATCCTCTAAGCCCAGGTGTTTTGGGTCCAATGCTTCTGAAGGCCACGGAGATGTCAGGTAGCCTCCTGAAGTGAATCCTGTGCAGAGAATGCCACAGCAGTTTGCACACCTCCATCGTCCATTAGACCAAGTCCTCTCGCTCGTGTGCAAGGGGTCCTTGCACACATAGTATGTACTTCCTTCACTGCCACCTGGCCTACCTCCAGCCTCTGACCTATCTCCCTATACCATGCAGCTGGGCTCCTTGGAGCTCAGCATCCTCAAGTTCGGCATTTAAAACCAAAGAACTTGTATGCATATATGCATAACCTGTGTACATAGACAATAGGGTAGTGAAGGCCTGGGGCAATAAGGGGGGCAATAGGAGAAAAAGGGGGATATATGTAATACTTTCAACAATAAAGATTTTTTTAAGAAAAGAGAAAAAAGTAAATACAGGAAAAACCAAGCTAACAGGTCCAAGTCCAATAAGTAACTACAAATCAGCTTCCTGGACTATTAAGAACAAAAACCTCAGCCCAGCCAGGGCCTTATATAAAATGTGTTTGGAATTCCATTACAGTGGTGCTTTATAAGGTCAGAGCAAGAAAATGGACCAATCATGGCTGGGGATAAACCACAGTGGTTTTCTCACTTTTTGGTCTCAAGACTCCTTAACTCTGAAAAAAATAAAAACAAAAAAGATCTCAAAGAGCTTTTTGATTGTTTAGGATATTAAAGATTTATGTTTACTTTATTAGAAATTAATATCTGTAGGATATTTTAGTGGTCTTTTAATTTATAACTTGAAAATCTGTAATAATTTTTGTCTTTTAAAAACCTTATAATGTCACCCTAGCTGGTTTGGCTCAGTGGATAGAGCATCAGCCTGTGGACTGAAGGGTCCCAGGTTTGATTCTGGTCACGTGCACATGCCCAGGTTGCAATCTTAATCCCCAGTAAGGGGTGTGCAGGAGGCAGCCGATTGATGATTCTCTCTCATCATTGATGTTTCTCTTTCTCTGTCCCTCTCCCTTCCTCTCTGAAATCAAAAAAAAAATATTTTAAAAAAATAAAACCTTATAGTATCTACCATTAAAATATTTAATTCCCTTTCCTTAAATGCTGATTGGTCTTAAAATGATGGTAAAACTTAACTGATATCACAATACTGTAAGAAAATGTTCTGTTGCATAAGACATGGGAAGGTTCACTATTAACATCTATAAAGCCTAGAAGAAGACTGCTTTTATTATACTTTTGCCAATAAGATTATGAGCAGATTTCTCATCAGAAACCTTGAACACCAGAGGGCAGTGGGTTGATATACTCAAAGCATTGAAGGAGAAAAGCTGTCAACCAATAATTCTATATCTGGTAAAACTGTCCTTCAAAGATTAGTGAGAAATTAAGACATTCCCAGATAAACCAAAGCTGAGATAATTCTTTATCACTAGAGCTGCCTTACATGAAGTGAGTCCTTTAGGTTAGAATAAAAGGGCACTGGACAGTGATTCAAAGCCTTATGAAGAAATAAACACCTCTATTAAGGTGAATACATGGATGATTATAAAAGCTAGTATAATTGAGGAGGGAAAGAAAGAACTGTCCCAAGGGGGAAGTAACCTCATCAATGATTGTCCCAAATAGTCCTATCACTAGAATCCACTCCTCTAAGAGTCCCCCTCTACCTGATAAACCACCTGTTTGAAAAATGCCGTTTTTGCAGTTAATGATAAAAAAATATTTTGGGTAACTGTCCTGGTGAAATTACCCCCAAAAGAGTGTCTTACTCTTCTTTACTCTGTTCCTAAACCAAAAGAAACCTAACTTCATGGTTCCAGCAGCTCTTGCACATGTCACTTTAGAAACATGTCCCAAGCTTTCCAGAATGGCCAAGGCATGGCAGGAACAAGCTCTCCCCGCTGAGAGGCAGGCGCTGAGCTGGGCAGCTTCCCAAGGCCTCATCTTAGGAAAGACCTCCACTTGTGTCTGCCTCCCAGAGACTCCCCATTCCTGTTCCCAGCACAACGCCCAAAGCAGCCAGCCTAGACAGTAGGAACTCCCCACCACTCCCTTGCCAGGATGGGAAGCAGGAAGACCTACCTGCCCTTCATTCTGCTTTCCACGTTTACTCCAATCATGGGACAAAAAGATTAAGACCCATGGTGAACATATAACCTCAGACCAATTACACTATTCAAATTCTCCCATTCCCTGCACTAGTGTATGTACTACAGTGCCATGTACTTAAAATGAACCTGGGGAAGGAGAGGAAACAGGAAAGGTGTCACGGAAGGGATCTCAGATACCAAATAACCCCAGATCTGACCCCGGCTCTGCCATTAGGCATCTGTGTGTGACCTGAGCCCAGTGGCTTCACCTCCCCGACCTCCATTTCTTTGTTTCTCTGGTGAGTGGTTGAACCAAATGGCCTTCTGTCCTCAGGCTCCCAGAGGCAGCTCCCCTTCTCATGGCCCAGAAGTTTCCCTCTCTCCACGGCCACCGTGCCAGTCTGGACAGAGCTGGAGGGTGTGGAGTTTGAGCAGCACCTGTGTTTACACTGTACAATCTGCAGTTTACTTTAATAAAATCATTTAATACAGTCATAATTTTGTTGGCAAAGGGTTGTGTTTATGGTGAGCTAGACGGAGAGGGAATGATTGACTACAACTGAATAAAACGATAAATCCAAAACAAAGGCAGGAGGACGCAAAAAGCACAAAGCCACAGGCAAATCCAATTTAAGTCTCAAGTTCTGTGCCTTTGTGGGAACAATTCTGTCTGATGATGAGCCAGCCATGGAGGTGGGGGCCCCGGGCTGGGGGTGGGTGAGATGGAGGCACAGATTCCAACAGTTCATCTCAACAGGGTTTATCCTCTTAGGGTAGAAAAATAAGGAAATGGCTCTACAAGAACTAGTTTTACAAGAACTAGTTTCCTTGGGCCTCCATCTTCAAAAAGGATTTAGAGGGAGGGCCTGGGAATAAAGGGGTGTGGATGCATGTGCATGCGTGTTTGTGAGTGTGCATTCGTGCATGTGCGTGTATGTGTAGGTAGGATAATTTAGCAAGACCTTAGAAGGACTTCCCAGAATCAAAACTATTCCTCACATACAGCGTCTGAAATTCCACACTAGCAAGGATTACTTAAGATCACAAACACTTCTGACCTTGCAAATATCGTCCTTCAACAGCTGAGTGCCTGCCCCATGCCAGGCACTGTGCCAGGGCAGAAAGGTTACAAATGATATTCATTCAACAAATGCTAACCGAGAACCCACTCTGATCCAAGCACTATCCTAGGCCCCAGGGACAGAGCAGCAAAAAAGAATCCCTTACCCCACAAACCTTCTATGCTAGGGCATTTACATCACCATGAATAAACACCATGTTGACCCCTGAAGAAGAAGAAGACACACAGGCAAGCAGTTCTGTGTATCACAGTATAATAAATGCTATAAACCAAGTGTGTATAAAGCTCAGGAACGCTAGAAGGTGACTTCTAAGCTAGATCTTCAAGAAGAGCTATCCTTTCATAGCCAGGAGATATGGTGTTCCAGGGAGGGGTCCCTGCCTTGACAAAGGTATAGAGTGGTTGAAGTTCCTGCTGAAGTGGGAAGGGAGAGATTTTAACCTCCTAGGAAGGGCTGGGTGTCTGGCTATCAGATCATGACAGGTAGTCATTTAACCACTGTCTGAGAGCAAGTCTTCAAAGGACAGTCAGGTTAGTACCTGGATGCACTCCTCATGATAATTGTGCCTACCTTGCTTCTGACGATTAAGTGACACCAGCTGGCCTCTCTCATTTGGGCACCCTAATATAAGGGAGTGCAGTTATGTAATAGAATCTCCTATGATCAGCCCTAGCCTACAGAGGACAGCACCGCCGAACTTCTGGACAACATTGGTGATAATGATATAGTCCTTATCATGGTCATAAATGGGCTGGGGGGGGGGGTGGAGCTGGAGGTAGTCCTGTGGCCCTCTTAGAGAATAGTCAGTGGTGGGTTTTCCAGCCTTACATAGTAGCTCTGCTCTAGCACACACACTTTTTTAAGCCTCTTGAACCACTCTTCCACTGTCTACTGTGGCAGCTCTGGAATGTCTACTACTGAGTGTGGGCCTTCACTTGTTCCAAGCTTCGAAGAGTTGCCCCAGCATGCTGGCACTGTCTTCCAGGGCCCTAGTCCTGTAGTTAGATCCTGAATAAGAGGAGAATGCTCCCATGAGAAAGAACAAAAACCAAGAAACCTTTCCTGTTCCACTACATTTTGCCACTCTTGATCCAACACCTCCAGAATGTAGCTCCGTACCAACTCTCCCAGCTCCTGGAAGTCTAAGCTAAGTCTACAGCTGGCTAAGTCTACAGCTCCTTGGGAGTGTAGGCCCTTTACTTCCTTAGCAGGCCCAGCCCTTTTCTGACCAAATTATGTTATGACTTATCCCTAGCTATTAAGCTGGTGACCAGGAAAAGAGGAAAGGCTGAATCCTGAAGGAGCATCTGTGGTCTTGCAAGGCTAAGGCCTCTACACTTTGTCAAGGGGGTGGGAGGAGTGCTAGGCTTTAACAGGAAGGGGTGTGCTGCTTCCGCAGGCCCAAAAGGGTCAGGAGAATCTGGGGATTCAATATTTTTTAATGTATCAACCCAGATTTTCCCACCCCAAGTCTTAGGGCCCTGATATTGACATGGCTAAGGCCTCTACACTTTGTCAAGCAGTTGAGAATTCAGTCTTTTCTTGGGCTCAGCTATCTTTATAAGTCCTAGATCGAATCCTTACTTTGATCTCTCCTCTGGCTTCAGGCAATAAGATTCTCTTTTTAAGCTTCCAAGGAGGTCCTTGGTGGTAAGTTGGTGATTAATTATCCTCAGCCTTTCATTGTCTTCTCCAATGCATCAATACAGCTATGTTTCCTTAGTCCTTATAATTACTACTGCTGCCTAACCTCTCAAACACCTGAGATATTATACCTGCCAGTACGTTTCCTTCCATCAATATCCCATCTAAGCTCACCACCAGTGATAGATTTAACAACTAAACTGCTACCGCATGCCAGGTTCAATTAGTACTCCCGCTACCACCAGAGACAGGCTCCTTGCTACCAGTGGGCTGGCAGAGGACCAAGCTCCCAGATCGCATTTTAACATGTGCTTCCTAGCATCTCTTCCCATACCAAGTGTTCTAGGTCCATCTCCCCCAGAAACTGACTTTGAGACGGGGATTTGCCTGCCAGTGATATATTGGGGAGTGTCCTTGAGGGGGTGTGAAGGAAGCAGGCCTGGGCAGAAGTTAAAGTTCGCTTGCAATGTTACTGCAACAGAGGCCTCAGCCAAAGCCATAGAGAGCTCTGGAGCTGGGGTGGACTTCATAAATGTCCCATGCTGAGACAAGAGGACCTGATCTTTACCCACCACATTGTCCAGTCATTGGACATGGGAAGCCCCTGGAGAGGGAACACAACCTTGAGTAAGGCAGCTCCCTTCAGATGAGGGCCATGTCTGGAGAGGAACAAAGTGAAGTGTCATCTGCAGTTGGAGAAATGAGAGCCTTTGTCCCCAAGGAGGGTCTAGGTGTCTGGAGAGGAACAAAGTGAAGTGTCATCAGCAACAACACCTCCTGCAGCTGGAGAAATGAGAGCCTTTGTCCCCAAGGAGGGTCTAGGCAGTTCACAGTAACATTTCACCATACCCCCAAGTTCGCAAAATTAGGAACGTTTATGAAACCTTCAGCAAAACCTTTCGGCCTGCCTCCCAAGCAACATGTCTGACACTAGAGCAAGGAGAGGTCTGTTCACAGACTCTCTTGACTAATTTTGGCCATCACCCTCATGGGTATGATAGTCACAGAAGAACATGATAGTCATGGGAAGGGGAGGGGCACAGAGGAGTATGTTTCACTTTCACCTTTCCATGCCAAGCACATTTGTCCATGAAAATGATGCTGTATTACTGTTTCTCAACCTCAAATCATCACGTAAACCAGAGTAGCCAAAATTTACCAAAAATTTGCAATGCATGCAATGCATTCTTAGACTATGTTCATTTGCCCAACTGCTCATCCAGAGATATGGAGTAGGGCAGAAAATGAGAATTGCTGGAGAGAATAGTTGTTGAGTGAGCAAGCCACACACACACACACACACACACACACACACACCACACACACACACACACACACACACACCACCCTACACTCAAACTCAACAACAGAGTGACAGGAGGACAACTCCTGCAAATAATGAGAGGGAATTATATGTGTTGAATATCTTTTATGTAATAACACCATACTGAGCCCTTTAAATACACTATCTTAGTTAAATATCACAACTTTATAGAGAAGGCATTACCTTTTAGAGGCAAAGAAAACTAAGGCTCAGAGAGGCTAATGACTTGTTCAAGGTAACACAGCTAGTAAGTAGAAGAGCCTACATTTGAGTGCAGGTCTGACTTACTTTGAAGCCCATGCTACTAGTATGTCTTCAAGCACAATTCCCCCAACCATGTGCCGTCTGCAGAGATAACCACCCTCCATCTTCTCCTCCTACCTGGGCACCTGGAAGGCCACACTGGGCTGCCTGCAATGCACTGTTGTTCACAGCAGCTAAGATGCCACTTTTAGGTTTTGTTGTCGTTTGTTTGTTTTGTTTTGCTTGAAAGGCAAAATTTCTCACTTGTTTTCCCATTATATTTTCAGTAAGAAAAGGGTGAGGGCTCCAGAAAAAGCCCCAAATGGCCACTACAGTAAGTGAAGCATGCTACCCACCATTTTCTAATATTACAGACTAGAACACTCAAGTACCCAGAACTTGAAGAGTCCTCACTCTGTAGTCAAGAATGGTTTTCCATATAACAGAGGAGTTTGTTTCCCTCAGGATCATAACTTTTCAGGATATTCACTGTGTAAGTTGTATAAACATCTAATCACTATGTTGGACACCTGAAACTAATATAATATTATATGTCCACTGTCATTAAAAAATGTAAAATTTTTTAAAGAATCATAACTTTTTATTAAGCTTTCTACAATTTCCACACATACTTTCCTACATCCTTAAATAGGGGTGATAAATTTTAGAGTCTTAATTAATGTTTATTTTACAGTAATGACTCCCAGGGTTCCTGAGTTAAATGATCCAAGGCTGCATGTTTTTGGAGTTCCTGTGTCTGCTTTTTATAGTTTTCCTGTCTCCTCCCTTGATGTTGGACACTTCTCCCTGCTATCAGTGTGATCTGTCTGTATCAGCCTTTACTTAGCCATTTCTAAGTAGAGCAGGCTTGAAAACAAAACAACCAGGCTTACTGGAAATGTGTGTTAACTAATACTAACCAGATTCTAAGCGAGGGTCTGAGCAGTCTATGGAACTTCAGTGCATTTATTCGTTCCACAAGAGTTTATCAAGCCACTATGTGCTGGGGATACAGAAGGAAATGAAATAAACAAAAATCCCTTCCTTGGTGGAGTTGACATCCTAGTAAGACCAAAGAAAATTGGCGACATCTCTTCTATGCAAAGGCCATTCTCACTCACTGGCTAATTTTTCCCTGTGTTGCACATGGGTGGTTGATAGACAGCCGAGTTCCCCACACGTGAGGTCCCATTGTTCAATCAGCACCAGTTCCATCGTACTGTTAGTAGCACAAAGCTAATGGAGAACTGTTCGTTCTATTATTCCAACACATTGTGGATTAAATGGGCTTTTGTGGGCTGGGCTGGGAACCTAGCCACCATCTATACCTCTGTTTCTACAAGAAAATATATTCCAAGGTCCAGACAACTGACTTTCAGATGAACTTTTGGAACAGAACTCATTTGTAAGTTTAGGACTGCCTGGACTTCTCTATAAATGCTCCACCTCACCAGGCCATATTTGACCTAAGATTTAGAAATGAGCATAACTGGATACCACCCAACACCCCCATTAACTGGCTTAGATGCCTCGGGCAAGTCACTGACTCTGAACTTCAGCTCAGACCCTTATATATTATGTTTCATGAAGATTTTATTAAATAGACAGGGGCTCTGCTACTATAAAAATATTTTAAAAGCACTATTTAACAGAACTAATGAATATTTCTCCAAGGAATGAATAAATAAGTGAATGAAATGAGAGAATGGGAAAACTTTACTTACATTCCTAATATACCTTGAGTGGCGTCCAAAAATAAAGAATATTTCATTAAGAATTGTTTTCTCTTTTTCCCCTTTCCATGGTGGCTTCTGACCTAAAGTCCAAACATTTGTGAAAGAAATAGAATGATTTTCCTCACTCCTGGGGACCTCAACTGAGAATCTGGGCTCCGGCAGGACCCAAAAGAGAGAGTTGTTTATGCGAGTCAATCTGATGAATTATTAGGGCTGTGAATGGTTGGAGATCACCATGCAGTGTATACTTGTTTGACCAATGAGAAATAAAATGTGGTGTTTGAGGAGAAAAATCAAACCAAGAACTAGCTCGTCAATAACCATGCACCTCCTCCCAAGGGCCAGGACCAGGACCAGTGTCATTCTAGGTGCGCCTCCCCACCCCCCCAACCCCCGACTGCTAGGGAGGACAATGCTGAGCAGGGCAGGCCTCATTGGGAGGGAGCTGACCTGTGTATTTCTAGGCCAGGTTGCTGCTAAAGCCCCCAATTCTGGATCTCAAGGTCACAGTCTCCCTAGGATGATCTTTTCCCCACCACCGTCTTTCTCAGATCCCCCACCCCTCAGAGGAAGGATGGCTTGGGGGGAAGGCAGGCATGCCAGGATCTTTCTTTGTGTGGACAACATTAATGGGAAACTCGGAGAAGAACGTCCAGGAGACCTGGGAAGCTGTCACCACGTACACGAGTAGGGAAGATTTATGTTGCGGACCAGGATGCGAACATACCAGTGAATTATCCCTTTGTGCCAAAGTAAATTGGATAGGGGAAAGAAATGTGTGTCGAGGAGGCAGAGCCTGGGCTTGGCTGCAGTCCTCACAACACCTGGGGAAGAGGTCCTCCCTTACATTCTCGTAACTGCAAAACTGCTCAGAGCCAAGGTTCTCTCAGGCTCTCCTGCATGAGGAAAACTAACATGTGCTGAGCACTTCTGAAGCCCAGCATCTTTCTTGCATGAACTCATTTACCTCCAAAACCCTAGGAGATCAGTACTAGGACCCTCCTCACTTTAGAGATGAGTAAACTGAGGCACAAAGAGGTTAAGTAAGTTGCCCAATGTCACACAGCTAGGAAGCGAAGCAAAGACGTAAACCTAAACAGTCTAACTCCAGAGCAAGCACCTTTCCCTGCCAAACCACACATGCTGCAGCCACAGAAAACATATAGGAAACCTTGAAGTGAGAGACACATCCTGCCCTCCTAGAGGAAAACACTTCCCAGTCCCCCACCTGATGCTTGCCAGCTTTCAAGGACAACAGTGGCAGAAACGTGCCCCACTTGGTCACACAAGAGAAACTCAATACGAGAGAAATTCAACACTGCCCGTAGGTTCTCAGCAGGCTTTAAGAAAGGACCAGAAATGGAGGAACCCAAGTGTTCAGATGCTTTCTGTCCCTAAACTTTTCAGAGGGAAGCCTGTAAAAATTGCAGTGTATTTTGCTCCATCCTTTTCTATGCATCTACAAATATGCCCATAGATTCATAGATGCATTTTGATATTCTGCCTGGTCAACTGAGCATGATGTCAGGACCATTTTTCCTTCTTTCTGGGAGGTACTCGGGTGTAGAGGTCAAGCCCACAAACTGAATGGTCAGAAAGCCTAGGTTCAAATCCTGTTTGTAGCACTCAGACCTACCCATTCTTTGGACTTTAGCATTCTGGTATAATGGCATAAAAACACTTTGAAAATGGATAAAAAGCAAGGGAGATCACATGTTTATACTGCCTGTCCTGCATGAACTCTAACCAAATAGTTGATGAGAAAAAGTGCCTCTTTCTAGAAGAATTCCAACAAATAAGGACAGAAAGAATGATAAAGTTTAAAAATCTCTCCAATCTCTCTCTCTCTCTCTCTCTCTCTCTCTCTCTCTCTCTCCATTATTTGTTTCAAGTTTACATTGCAGGTGGAGGGAAATACTGATGAGAAGAAATGCAGCTCTTCTGGTAAGTCTCACACACCTTCTTCCACCCCAAGAGAAAAACTGCCTGAAAAGCCATCCTTGATACAGACCCAGAGAGCTTGTCAGATGAGAAGACCAAGGAGCAGTTGCCACATCTCCTTTCAGGCCTTCCCCACACAGACAGACAGACGCTGTCCCCAGAGACCAGGCAGGGAGAAGCCGGGCCTGGTAACCGCTGCCTCCCATTTACTTTCTCTTCAGAACCTCAGGTCTCCCCTCGAAGAAAGAGCATGTGGGGTTCTTCCATGCAACTCAAGCCAGGTTGTTTCCAGAAATTGTTTTCTTCAAAGATCTGTATCCTTTGCACAGCACAGAAAAATCTGAGAAGAAAAAGACTTGAATATTGAAAACCGGGTTCTACATTGGTTTTAGGATGGTGCAGAGTGTCTTGAGTGAAGAAGTGGTCATCGAGCAATCAAATTGCCAGGCTGGGAAGAGAGCTAGAGGGTCAACTTCTCCATTCCCAAGGGAGCCCCCCAACGCCACTGCCCAGAAAAATCCCCATCATCTTTCATCACTGGCAGGCCTGGCTGTACAGAGACTGACCCAGGAAGCTATGAGCATCGCAGTCGCACAGACAGAAGACTGAACCCCATACCACTTCTAACTCGAGACTTCAGCAACTTGCCAGGTACTCAGACTGCTGTGTCTTCATTTGCTCAAATGTTACTCTGAGGATACTGTCCATCTCTCAAGATTGCTGTATCTCCACCCAGCCAGGGTGGCTCAGTGGTTGAACATCAACCTCTGAACCAGGAGGTCCTGGTTAGATTCCCTGGCAGAGCACATGCCCATGTTTTGAGCTCAATCCCCAGTAGGGAGCTCCCAGGAAGTAGTCAATCAAGGATTCTCTCCCATCATTGATGGGTTTGTTTGTTTTTTCTCTCTCTCTCCCCCTCCCTTCCTCTCTGAAATCAAAAAATATATTTTTTAAAGATTGCTATATCTCTATGAAAGCTAGCACTGAGCCCAATTTTATAAGTTGTACTGTTTCCACTGGATGGGAATAACTTCCTTTATGTGACATAGATCACCAGCCCAGTCATGGCCCAGGGCACCCAGGGGCTCCCAGGAATGGAGCCCCTCCTCTGTCTGGGCCATGATGTTACATTTCCCATATTTTCATGATCACTTGGTATGAGAAGTATGGATACCACTGGGCTTTTCTGGGTTCACCCTGCTGTACATGTGGAATCTAACAAGATAGAGTCCCCGGGATAGGGCACCCCACATGCCCTGGACAGACCAGATATGGTGTGTGTTCATACGGGTTAATTTAAAAACATCAGCAGCCGCATCTCAGCAAGGGAAGGAATGGGGTCTTGAGGGGATGGCAAGATTGTCCAAAACAGTCTGGAAGGCACTGGGAGTGGGAAGAGCAAGGATTGAGAGGGATACAAGGAGAACTGGCAGAGGGAAGGCAGGAAAAAGGTGGGGAGGGTGTTGTGTGTGAGCCCTGGGGGAGGCAGGATTCATGGTGATTTCCTGCCAGAAGCCTGGCTCCAGCATGGACGGTTCCCATGCTAGATGTGAAAGGTTCTCAATAACAAATGCACTTCCTGCCGAAGTTCAGATGGGCCTCCTCTGCCAGCAAGGGAGCCTTCGAACTGAAATGGTGTGGAGGCAAGGAAAGAGGCAGAGAGCGGACTTGTGGAAAGCTGGGTCAAGTTTACTTGTCGACAATGGGGCCCCTGGTCGCTGTGATGCATCCAGTCTCCCATGGAAAAGGCTCCTGTCCGCCAGCCCCCTTGGCCTCCCCACAAACGGAGGGCACCTTGGTCCCTAGCTGGTGGGATTGCTTCTACAGGAATCTGTGAAATGTTAGTCCCTTGTAGGGTGGTTCCCCCCCCCCCCCCCCCCCCCCCCCCCCCACTCTTTTGCAGAAACAGGGCCTGTGCCTTCAAGCCTGTGTTACACATATTGGTTCTGACAGCTCAAATTAATATGTCAGATGCTATGATCCTCGCTGGCGACAGGCCTTTTGACCCTATCAGCGAAATCTGCCTCCTTGATTGAAAATCTCTGCACCTCAAATTGATTCCGAGTTTTATAAACATCCTGCAGCCACGATCCAAGGAAACCACCGATGAAAAACTTGGGAGAGCTTAATCTGCCTTCCCCTGCCCCAGCCCCTCCAACCAGTAGGGCATCAGGGTGGGCGGGACAAACCAAGGAGTTCAAAGGAAGGCTTTGGAGTGGACAACCTACTGGGCTGGGAGTTCCTGGGAGCCCCAACTGAGCTATGCCCCCCCTGCCCACATGCACCCTAAAATGCAGTTGGAATGGTTTGGTGAGAGAGAAATTGATTTGGCATCAGAAGGCCTGGGTTGTCTGGCTCTGCTACTCACTAGCTGTGTGACTTTTGAAACGTTCCTTAACCTCTCTGAGCCTTGGTTTTCTCTTTCTAAAATGCAGATAATAAGAACCACTCCGCTTATTTCAATGGGTTGCTGTAAGGATGCAGTGTGATGTGCATTCTGAAGCACTGATGAAATACAAGGACTCGTGACTGGTTTTTGTAATGCGCTGGGGAGATGGGTGAAACAAAATTGGCAAAATGTTAATCACTGTAGATGCCGGGACATGAGTACATGGGAATTCACTATGCTTTTCTAATTTTGTGTGTGTTTGAAAATGTCCAAACTACATTTTTTAAACAATACATACTGAGCCATGAAGTACATACATTTCAGAAATATAAGTGTTGAGTGTGTGTGAGTGTGTGTGTGTGTGTGTGTGTTTATGTGCGTGTGCGCACGCAGAGAGAAGTCACTTCCCAGGAATCCCTTCTCCTTCTCACCAGGTTAGAGGTCTCTGCCCACTGAAACAGTCTTAACTAAAAACTGGTGATGGAGATGAAGTTGGATGAGCATAGCAAGATGTTTGCGATACACTTTTGGTTTAAAAAATAGGTTATAAAACGAACAGGGGAGGGACAGTTCCCTGACAGGGACCCACAGTGGGAAGGGGCAGAGCTCTCCGCACAGGATCCCTGTCCATGAGGACTCTCCCTCCACATGTCCCAGCACCCTCCCTGGGCCTGTAGCACAGCAGTTGGAACACAAAACGATAAGGTATCCGCTGTCCTGACATCTGCGCAGCACCTTGAGCCTCTGCGTGCAGGCACGGGTGTGGGTGGTGATCTCGGTCCCTGGTACCCAGCACACAGCACATAGCACACTGCTGAGTAAACCAGTAAGCCCACCCCTCACAACCACTCAGCCACTCTGCTGGCTTCACCATCTAAGGCAGCGGTTCTCAACCTGTGAGTCGAGACCCCTTCGGGGGTCAAACGACCCTTTCACTTGGGTCGCCTAAAACCATCGGAAAACACATATGTAATTACATATTGTTTTTGTGATTAATCACTATGCTTTAATTATGTTCAATTTGTAACAATGAAATTGGGGGTCACCACAACATGAGGAACTGTATTAAAGGGTCGCGGCATTAGGAAGGTTGAGAACCACTGATCTAAGGCCCCCCCCAAGCTTCTAGCACCTTCTGTCCTGCTGCTGCTGTCTCCGCAGTGCAGCCTCTCAACTCCACTACCAGAGACCACCCTGTCTCCTAAGGCTGCGGAGGGTGCAGGGAGGGTTTCAGGGCCTGTTTGGGGCAAGCACACCCAGGTGGTTCTGATGGGCACACACTTTGAGCAGCCCTGCCTGAACACCATCAGCTGGAGCAGGTTCTTTACCCGTCAGCCTGCTCAGAGTGGGTTCTGGCAGCAGCGGGAATGGAACAGTCAGCCCCCTGTCATGGCTGTTCCATTCTCCTCCCCACACTAATACTGCAATAGAAGAAACACCTTCTATTTCCTCCAAACTTCCCCAGGGCCTCAGGGCAACTTCGGGGAGTCCTTCACCACCCCCGCAGGGAGGTGATTCTCTCCATCCCTTCCACCCATGCACGTGGCTGCTCCACCAAGCTGTGCTTGGGAGGGAGACCAGGTGGGCAGGAGAGGAGGGATGATGAGGAAGGAGAAGAAGAGAAAGATTGTGACTTCTGGGTGAACCAAGAGACAAAGGCACACACACAGTCTAAACCACAAGGGACATTCACACCGGTCTCACTTCCTCAAAGTGGAGGCTGACAGTGGTTCTCAACCTTCCTAATGCCTCGACCCTTTAATACAGTTCCTTATGTTGTAGTGACCCTCAACCATAAAATTATTTTCCTTGCTACTTCATCACTGTAATTTTGCTACTGTAATGAATCGTAATGTAAATATCTGATATGCAGGATGTATTTTCATTGTTCTCGACCCACAGGTTGAGAACCGCTGGAATGTCATGGCTTGGCAGCCTAGAGGGCAACTCCCTGCCACTGGCCGCCTCCCTGGGGCTCTGGAGAAATAATGAACACAGGTGCCTCCTACTTTGCTTCCTTACTCTCCACTTCCCAAACTGTCACAGACCAAACTACCTTCCAGCTGGTTTCCCTGCATGTAGGTGAAATGACTCACTCACTGCCAGTTGTGTCCAAAGAGATGACAAATGGAGACAACGTTCATGAAGACAAATTCCATCTGTCTAGAGCTTTCTCTGCAGCCCTACCTACCTGATCCCGGGTGTGTCCTGGTCTAGGGAAACACCTTGTGCCTTGGGTTCAGATCCTGATTCCCCCACGTACCAGCTGTGTGGCCTGAGGCAAGTTACTTAATCTTTCTGTGCCTAAGTGTCCTCATCTATAAAATGGGAATAGTGACTGTATTTACTTCATAGGGATGTTCAGAGGATTGGCTGAGTTCCTATTTAGAAAGTGCTTGGCACAACGTTTGACACATAATAAATGCTCGCTGTGTTAGTCATCATCATCATCGCCATCACCATTACTATTTATTAGAAACCCTTATTTCTGGCTTTCTAAAAATTGATCTCTTTCTTCTCTCCTTCCAAATCACGCTTCCCCGCCTCATCATTTACCAAGAAGTCTGTTCTCAAGGTCCAAATCATGTCTCAAATCTAAAATACGATTTTTCTTTCGCAAACTCTCTTCCTTTTTGCAGGCCAGACTCATTCCTTTGTGGTGTCTTATGACCCTCAGGACATTGGATTTTCTCCAGCAAAAGCAACAAAATATCCTTTGTTCATCTATGAGTTTGTATTAATAATCGCTGCCAGTTTACAAAGCTCTTTTACTCCCACTCTGCCATTAATCCTTTATGGAGGTGAGTGGTTCGCCCAGGGCCCTTTCCCTTCCCGTCTGCAGCTGGTAAATGGCAGGGGTGCAGCTGGACTCCTGGCCTATCTGATCCCACGGTCAGTATTCTCTCCAGACCTCACCTGCCTCCAGTGATACCCATAGACTACCCCTGAGATCAAACACTGTGCAGAGAAGAGAAGCAGTTGCCCAGTGACCCAACCCTCCCCCTTCTTACCTGATGGGGTCTCTAGAACAGCCCATCAGAACAGAATCCTAACGAAAAAACTGGTGACAAAGATGAATTTGGGTCAACATGGAAAGATGTCTGTGACACAATGTTGATTTTTATTTCACTGTTGATTTTAAAAATAGGTTATAAAACATTATGAACAACAAGGTTTCATTTTTGTGAAAATACATACACCTACACATAAAAAAAAAAAGCTGACTATGGTAGAATAATAAATTTTTTATATTATCTGTATTTTCTTGTTTTTCCACAAAATGCATGATTACATTTGTAATTTAGAAAAATTAGGACTTGGACAAATAGACACAGGCCCGAGGGCTGCTGAGTGGAAGTGGACACACAGGGAGTGTCTCACCTCTGTGCAGCTCTCTAATGGAGACCCATGGCAGCCCTCCTTCCAGGAAGACTTAGTTCCTTCTCAATGGCAGAGTGAGACCAGGATGGGCACCCACATGCCCGTGGAGAGAGAAAGAGCCATCACCTTCACACCATACTAACACAGGCGAACCACTGGCACGTTTTGTCATTTGATCCACACACAGCCTTTGAGATGAGTCACGCAGGCATTATTCTCTCATCTGATGAGGAAACTGAGACCCAAAGAAGTGAAGGAATTTGAACAAGATCCCACAAGGGGGAGGACCAAGCATCTATAGAGCCCATGTTTCCTGGCACTAAGCTTGCCCCATTCACACCAAGTCCTATTCAATGGCCCAGGCTACTGTGCCAGGGATCTGAGAAGCCACCCTTGCCTTCCTGTCACCCAAAAACTTCCCCCTCCTGGCCTGCCTGGGAGCTTCTCACCCCCTATCTGTCCCGGAACTTCCTGGCTGGAGCACTCTTAGCCAGGTGACTGCAGAAGAGCCCAGGTGTGGTATTTTGCTAGCACTGCTATAACAACGCGCCATAGAATGGGCGACTTATACAACAGAAATGTATGGTCTCTGGAGGCCAGAAATTAAAGAACAAGGTGTGGAAAGGGTTGACTTCTCCTGAGGCCTCCCTCCTGGGCTTGTAGATGGCTGGCTTCTTCCTGTGTCTTCACACAATCTTCCCTCTGTGTCTGTCTGTGTCCAAATTTCCTCTTCTTATAAGACATCAGTTGTATTAGATTAGGGCCCACCCTAATGACCTCATCTTAATGACCTCTTTAAAGACTCTGTCTCCAAATACAGTCACATTCTGAAGTACTAAGGGTTAGGGCATCAACATATGAATTGGGGGTGGGGATATGATTCATCCCATTACATCTGGTAAAGTCCCCCTTACCTGCAAGGATTCCCCAAACCTCTCCTGTTGGCATTTCATCAGAAACTGGATAACCACTTATGCTAGTAACCCCTTGATTCCTGAGGGGGATGAGATGCCAGGGGAGAAAACTGGCAGTGACAAGTCCAGGGGGTGCAACACAAGGGAGCTGGGGAGATGGGTGCTGCTGAAGGCAGGTCCCTCACAGGCTGGTGTGAATTGAGGAGGACCAGGGCCTCTGATGGCCCATGAGTCCATGGAGATAGTCATCCCCCTTGTGGTTGAGGCAGGTGTATCATGAAACATTTGTACTTATAAAGGGGAATTCTTAGAGGACAATTGCTTTCCTGGGTGGGGTGGGGGATTAGAAAGCTTGGGGACTTCCTTCCTCCATCTGCTCCCTTCCATTCCCATGGCTGTCATCAGTCCCCAGCTCCTCCTGCTGTGTTAAATAACAGAAGAAAGAGAAAGAAGGGTGTTTCAGGGAAAGCCTTAATAGTTGATACCAGAAAAGGCACACCTAAGTGGAAACGAGAAAAGAATTCACATGCACTGACATGGTTAGGTGCCTGTGAACTTCCAGAGACACTGGGCCAGGCTCTTTTGAGGGCAGCAGAGTTGCCACAGTATAATGGGAAAGTAAAACTTGTGTTCTCATGCCCGGGGACCCAGCAAGCACTTCCCTCTGATCCACCACCTCCAAGGGTGAAGGCTCTGGTCTTTACTATCAGTCCCTGAGAAGGCGCTGTCACCCAGCCCACGGGGGCTGGGATCAGAGGCTGCCCCAACCCCACCTGCCCCCATTCCACTCCCATCAAGCCAGTTTGTGCGTGTCCTGGCCACTCAAAATAGACCAAGGTTCTAGAGAAAAGAGCCTGTGTCATCTTCCTTTATATTCTCAATGCCTTTCCTTCCTCCCCACCCCCCCTAAAATAATAATAACGTTCCTAGCCCTGGGCAAGAATGAGCACTTGTTAAATATTGGCTGAATTAAATTAAATGTTAAATATTGGCTGAATTAAATTAAATTAAACAGGTCAAAAATATAGTCCCTTGCCAGGCCACAGTCTTCATCATCGTCATCATCGCAAGCCAATATTTCATGTTGTGTCTACATTGCTCTAGGTTCTGGAGAAGATCCATAGATCTATAAGTTCTGGCAGATTTAGAAAGAGCTTCTGGCTAATGCTTCAGGGAAGGGAGGAAAGGTAGGAATTTACTGAGCCCTTCTGCAAATTTTTGTAAAACTGGCTTTTCTCCCTTCCCATCCCACACACACCCATATACACTCATTTGAAATATTCTCAGTTCAGATAAGATGTTTCGGCCATAAATCTATCGTGGTGGGGCAAGAGGTTTTATTTAGCAATTACACAGAGTGCTATTGCACAGCAATTATCAGCTCAAGGAAGAAAGGAGCCCAGCCTGCCTATCTCCCTTATCTGCAGGCTCTGGCTGAGATGTCTGTCAGAACCAGAGCCAGCAAGCTGCCTTTCAAGTTTGACATCTCTGAGGCCTGGCTACATGGAACTGGCCCTGGGGCCAGGCAAGGTGCTTCCACACAGAACTGGGACTGGGTGCCCTCCTCAGATGGAGGGGAGTGTGGTGTGAAAACCCCCTCAAAAGCAGGAGATTCTCCTTCACCCCTAGATGTCTGGGAAAGGGGGCCTATATTGTCCTGTAAACCAGGAATCCGGTCCTCCCAGGCCTCCCAGTGCCTCTCGAGTCTGAGTCAGGACATTTGCCCCTGGAGTTTCCTCAGAGAAGGGGGCAGTTTTCCAAGTGTTCCCAATAACAGACTAAGAGCCATCATCACGGAAACTAACCTGTTCATATCACCATAAAGTTTACAAAATACCTACTACCCATTATCTCCTGAGCTCTTCTTTCACAACAATCCAACGAGGTCAGCAGGGCAAGTATTATACCCCTATTTTTCAGATGAGTCACAATGAGATGAAGTGAATTATCCAAGATCACACAATTAGTTAATGACATATATTAGGTCAAATCATCAGAAATTGCCAATAAAGATGGGAGATCACAGGCCTTCTTCCTCTGAATTCAGAGGGCAACAGGAGGCCTTGACCTGGCAAAGCCTCGAAGGGAGTCAGGCTGTCCACATCCGGACCACTCACAGCCAGCAAAGCCATAAATCCCATTGTGAACTTGGCAAGGGTGGGGGTAGGAGCCCCACCTTGGTCCTCCTTTATCCTCCACTCCTCTCTGTGCTCCAGGACCCACGGAGTAACTGGTCAACCTCAGCCAATTCTCAAATGACCACTGAACAAGGAGCTGAGTGAAGAGGGCATTGTCACTCGCCTTCCCAGCTCAGGTTGTACTTGCCCAACTGAGAGTCTCAGTGTCGCAACTCTCCTGTCTGCGGAGATAGGATCTCTTCTCATGGCCTCAGGCACCACCTGTCTCCTCTAGGCTGAGGTCCAAATGGCCAGCTCTGCCCTTGTCCCCAGACTCCAGGACACTTCTCTAAAGCCAGCAGGACACTTGCATGGGGCTGCCTTTCAATCTACATGTCTAAAATCAGTTACTCTATTCCCTTTTGCATCCGACTTTGTCTCTTCTCTCTCGCTCGCTCTCCAAGCTCAATACCTCAAATCATCTCCAAATCCTCTCTGCCACTTTGTCCCACAGCAAAAGTCCCATCAACAATATTATCAGTATTAAATCTCACTGAGTTCTACCAGAGGTTTAAGGTGACCTACAGAAAGAGTGCTGTGGTTCATTCACTTCATGGGGAAAGCAGAGAGATCCAGCATACTTGCCACAGAGCATCTCTCCCCTCCCTTGCCTGTGGCCCTACCTCTAGACTTGAGCTCTGAGAGATTGAATGGTGTCTCTTTTCCTCGCCATCCTGCACATAAGACATGCCTGGCATGTAGTAGGGGCTCAGCCATCCTCCCTGCACCAGGCACTTTGAACTTAAACTTCATAACACCAGTCTCTCTTCTTGTGTTCTCCAACTTTTCAAAGGAAAGCAGAAAATAGACAGAAGGGCGGGGTGTTTAGGGACCACCTTCACTCTGTCTGGCTACCTTCCATTTTTAAATCTGTCTGCTGGTTCCATTTTAAACCTGCCTGACTCCATTCATCTACCCAACCTTACTCCCTGACAGGTCCTGACAAACACACTCTAAAGTGTGAACACATAGATCTTGGTCCAGAGCCGTGTAATTCTAGAAGCAGTGCCCAGCCCTTGCTGCCCTATGGAGTAGGCAACTGGCAGGATTTCAGGGCATGAGAATCATGGGTCTCTGCCTCATAAATGATTGTCTCTCTTCTCCATGTTAGAGACTATTGACAGGGAACAAAGCCCAGCTCTATATAACCAAGAATGAGGCTACACAAGCAAATAAGTCTGAACGAACTAAATATTGACTTAAATTCACACTAGGGTGTAAGTGACTGCTAGCACATCTTTCCTGGGAGCTAATTGATGAGGATACCTGAAAGAGCAGTGAAGTCTCTCCTTATAGCAGAAGAGGAGGAGGAATCAGAGTCCAGGCTGTTAAATTGCTTCTCCCAGTGGAGAAAGCACTGACCTAGGAGCAGGAACAAGAATGCTAGTCCCAACTTTGCCTATATCTCATCCTAGGAATGTTGTTCTACCTCTTTGAGCCTCAGTTTACACATCTATAAAATGGATAATTAAGCTAGATGATCTCTAAGGTCCTTTCAAGATCTGGCAAACTGAGATACAGTTATTTCAGTTGTGCCTCCAGTCTTTCAGGTGTGTATTCTTTTTTCTTTTTTAATATATTTGTATTGATTTCAGAGAAGAAGGGAGAGGAAAAGGGAGATAGAAACATCAATAATGAGAGAGAATCATTGATTGGCTGCCCCTGCACATCCCTTACTGGGGATCAAGCCTGCAACCCAGGCATGTGTCCTTGACTGGAATCGAACCTGGGACCCTTCAGTCCACAGGCTGACGCTCTATCCACTGAGCCAAACCAGCTAGGGCTCAGGTGTGTATTCTTAACCTAGCTCTGTACATATAACAACTATTTGTCATGAATGTGCCTAAAAATTCCCATTGTTCAGACCACAAGTCAAATAATGCGTCCCACGTGCATTTAGAAACCAAGGTCATCCAACCTTGAGGAGTACAGAGAAACAGAAGACTGACTCTCAACATACTGTGAAGAACAGGAGTTGAGGTTCAATTAGACATGAAGCCAGACTCTGCAACGGCACATATAAAATTACAATAATCCCTCAGATTTGTAGAGTGATTTACCCTTAGCCATCCTCTTCAATACCAGTATATAATTTGATCATCTCATCTCTAGAACTGTGTGAAATAGACAAGGCAAGAATTATCACCCCATTTTATAGACTGAGAAACTGAGTCTCCTGGCAACAAGTAAGTGGCAGACAGGATTCAAACTCAGATCAAGTGACTCTTCTTCCCCCACCCCCACCCCACCACTGCCTCCCTTTTCTATTTTCTAGCCCTGCTCCCAGATCCAAAAGCAAGCTGGAAAAGGCAGAGGGAGATCAACTCTGGAAATAAACTCAAGTCCAAAGCAAAGGCAATGGAAGCTAAAGGACCCCCCCTTAGCTCTGTCTCCTCTTTCCAACCTCACTGCCACCAGGGCCTGGGAGCAGAACCCGCCCCACCACCCCCTGCTTGTCGCTGCTACCTCCCTGCAGTGGCCTTGGCAGGACAGCCCTGGTCTCCATGACCTGGTTAGTTGGGTTAGTTAGTTGCTTCCCCGTGATCTCTGCCCAGCCAGGGCCAGGTTGACTCCGGGATAATTGCAAAGCAGGAGCCTCCTGCTTGTGACTAATCAAGCAGGTAGGACAGAGGTAAGAACAAACCCAACCAGGGAAGGAGGTGGGGGGAGAGAGAGAGAAAGAAAAACAAAGAGAGAGAAAGAAAGAAAGCCGCTTTAATAATAGGGTAATTGCCCTGTTTAGGATTACAATCTGCCAGCATTTCACTAAACTTTATGACACACGATGACAAGTTAATAAGCCAGATACCTCACTATGCGCCTTAAACAGATGCCCCAGCCTCCTTGCAGGGAAGTAACCCCAAGCCAAAAAAAAAAAAAAAAACCAGCAAGGTGTGGGGGGAAGGGGCCAGGAAGGTGGAGAAACTGGTTATTTCTGTTGTCAAAATGGCCCCAGCAATAAATCACCATTAATAATACTGTCATCTATCAAAGAGGAGCTCTGGTTGCCAAGGCCTTTGAAGTGGCAGCACCTATAATTTCCCACCTATAAAAGGTACCTTTGTGCATATGTCATGCTGGAAGCTGACAGGAGCAAGACGCCCAGGAGTTCATAACTTCTCCACGCCCATTCCGCCCATCCCGACAGCAAGCCCATGAAGCTCCCACTCTCTCCCGCAGCCGCAGCCGGCGGGGCCTGGGGGCCAGGCTGTCTCCACTTGGCCCCAGGTCTGAGAGGCAGGCGGGGCTGCGGGCTTCCAGCAGCCAGCATAGGTGGGGGTGTGCAGGGAGAGGGCATGAGTCCAGGTAGATCTGGGAGCTTCCAGCCCTCCTACAAGCCTCCTTGGTGACTGAGTGACACCTGCTAGCCTCTCCTCAACCCTAACCCCCAAAAGGAAGGCCTGGGTGGGCCTGAGGGCTAAGGCAGTGCCCCTCAAGGGATGGACCCTGCCATCCAAGTCACCCCAGGCACCTCCCCAAACATTACTAGGTAAGACTCTCTATGGGAGGTGTGGTCATGGAGTCTACATCCTTAACAGGCTCTCCTAGGAGAGATTTTCAAACACACAAAAGTCTGAGAGGCCTAGTCAGTGGTCCCTTCCCCTCTGGCCGACCAGGAACCTGGAAGCCGTGGGAGGGCAGCCATTGCTGCATGTCCAGGTCTCAGGAGGAAGACAGAGCAGAACCTGGTTAAAGCTAGTTCTGGCTGCCATGACCAGGTACCAGATGGAAAGGCTGGACAACCGAAGTGCATCTTCTCACAGTTCTGGGTGCAGAAGTCTAGGACTGAGGAGTTGGCAGAGTGTTTCCTCTGAGGCCTCTCTCCTTGGCTGCAGATGGCCGTCTCCTCCCTGCGTCTTCACCAGGTCTTCCCTGTGTGTCTGTGTCCAGATTCCCTCTTCTTAGAAGGACAGCAGTCATATCAGATTGGAGCCCACCCTAATTACCTCATTTTAACTTAATTACCTCTTTAAAGACTCTACATCCGCCCTAGCTGGTTTGGCTCAATGGCTAGAGCGTCAGCCTGGGGACTGAAGGGTCCCAAGAAGGGTCCCAGGTTCGATTCATGCCAAGGGCACATGCCTGGGTTACAGGCTCAATCCCCAGTAGGGGGAGTGCAGGAGGCAGCCAATCAATGATTCTCTCTCATCATTGATGTTTCTATCTCTCTCTCCCTCTCCCTTCCTCTCTAAAAATCAATAAAATATATATTTTTAAATTTTTAAAATAAAATAAAGACCCTACGTCCAAATACAGTAACATTTTGAGGTGCTGGGGGTTAGTACTTCAACCCACAACTTTGTGGGAAACACAATTCAGACCATAATAGAGCCGTACAGCTCAGAACAGGGTTGAATCCCCCCACAGACGAAACCAAGGCCCTAAAGCCACCCAATCCCGTGGCAATCTCTGAAATTGGGATAAATCTTCTGAATTAATGAAACCCAGTTGTCTCCAGCGCTTCCCCTCCTGGGTGATCCGTCGCTAGATGTCAGCAGAACCAGCACTCCCACATCTTATCCAAGAGGGAAGGATCCTCCTCGTTTCTCCCGGAGTGAAGTCCTTTTCCATGTGACTTAGACCAAGATCCCAAGTTGTCTCTAACAGTGGCCATTTATTGAGCTCCTACCGTGTCCCCAGCACTGCCCCCAGAACAAATGTCATTTCCTTGGTACAACTACCTGTGAAGGTTAAGTATAAATGAGGAAACTGTGAGGCAGTTTGCCAAGGTCCAGAGCCCACCTGGCCTGGAACCCAGGCCTCCGTCACTCCAGCGCTCACGTCTTCATCCCCTTTCTTCTCTGTCTCCTCCTTTCACATGTAGCTGCTGAGCTGTCAACGTTTGAGCTGCTGGGAGTTAAGGATGAGACTTTTAACATTTTATAGAGGATTTAAAGCTACTTTTATCTGTGAGGCATTTTTCTGAAATCGTGGCCATATGCGTTTATGTGTTTTATAGAAGCACATATGCAGTTTATTGACAGCAATTTGTTTTATGATTCAGCTCAGGCTTGAGTTCCTAGGATCCCCACCCTGAGGCCAGGATCCCTCTCTGCCCATGTTCTCCCTTCTGCTGTGATCCCCTTCTCTTCTCTGGGCCTCCCTTTTCCTCCTGAGTAAGTGAAAGGGTTAAGCCAAATTATTCCTGCAGTCCCCTGCCTTCATGAGCACTTCTGATTCTTCAGGAAAGGGAATGGTGCGAGTTTGCCTAAACTGTCCTTCTAGCCCTAACCAGTTTGGCTCAGTGGATAGAGCGTAGGCCTTTGGACTGAAAGGTCCCAGGTTCAATTCTGGTCAAGGGCATGTACCTTGGTTGTGAGCACATCCCCAGTAGGAGGTGTGCAGGAGGCAGCTGATCGATGTTTCTCTCTCATCGATGTTTCTAACTCTCTCTCTCTCCCTTCCTCTCTGTAAAAAATCAATAAAATATATTTTTTAAAAAAATAAATAAATAAACTGTCCTTCTACCCCTTTCTGGAGGGCTAACAACTCAGCCCCATACCTTCCACCTGCCCTGAAGTGAACAGGGAGGCTCAAGGCCTCCTCTGTACCCACAGAGACATCCCTGCAGCCACCATCACAGGGTGGGCAGGTCTGTCCAGGGAGGGGCGCCCTCTCCGCACACCAGCTCCTCACCACCCACTGTGTCTGGGATCCTCCAGCTCCATCTCATTTTCTCCACCGGCCTTGAATTGCCAATGGGTGTCAGTCCCTGAGGTGTCTGCAAAAACCCACAGGCGCTGGCTCCATGGACACTAGAGACTGGTGCAGAGGGATTTCCTAAAGGGCAGGGGCCCTTTCTCAGTGTTTTGAAGCCTGATGGATGGTTCCTGAGGCCTGATACTCGGCTCTTGTTTGGGAGGTGGGAGAATGGTTCTATGGTCTGGCCTCCCTAAGGAGCCTGAAGTGTGGGATGTGAGCAAGTCTTCATCCTTCTGTAGGGCTGGGTTCAAGGGTCCTTGGGGGCACTTGTGGCTCCGAGTTTCTGTCTCCTCCACCCAGTCCTCCACCTACGAAGGCATCGTAGCATTACACACACACACACACACACACACACACACACACACACCACAAGCACACACACGGGGCCACTGCTGTGCCCCTCGCTCTCGCCTCCCCTTGCACAGGCTCTTCTTCCTCTCCCACCACAGCAAGCACGCCTCAGCCTCCAGGAGCAGCTCGCAGGAACAGGACGGCTGTGGCTCCTGAGAGGACAGCTTCTTGGCAGACAGGGGAGTGGGTGGAGCAGAGGAAATTTTTTCCTTTGAGGCCCAAAGGGCTGTCAACCGTCTTCAGCTGCCCTGGGGCCTGACAGCCACAGAGAGAGATTTACAACCTGGACAGCTTTGATCCAGGCCTCTGATAAACATCAGGAACAGTTCACTCTAAGCCGAGAGGGGAAGGGAAGAGGCCCGCAGAGGCCTAACGTCCTCTCCTCCTACATCTTTGGGGACAGGGATGTAATGGGTGCAGGAACAGGGCTCCTGAAACCACAAGCAACATGGCTCAGGCAGAGGCGACGATTCCATCAAAAGTTAAACTGGGAAGGGGTGGAGGCGCTGGCCCCGGCCTCTGAAATTCCCTCACACTTGCTCACCTGTTCTCCCCAATGCGTTGCTGTGTTTCTGTAAACACAGAGCAGTGATGGCGAACCTTTTGAGCTCGGCGTGTCAGCATTTTGAAAAACCCTAACTTAACTCTGGTGCCGTGTCACATATAGAAATTTTTTGATATTTGCAACCACAGTAAAACAAAGACTTATATTTTTGATATTTATTTTATATATTTGAATGCCATTTAACAAAGAAAAATCAACCAAAAAAATGAGTGTCATAGGTTCGCCATCACTGACATAGAGAGACCAGAGAGAAAGCACCAGATAAGATTTGAGCCAAGAAGGGCATGTTCCACCCCGCAGGCTCTCGGGTTTTGTTGTCCCCGCTCTTGTTGTCGATACTGCTGTTCTTAGCGATGGTGGGGGTGGTAAATGGCTGGCTTGTATTTCATCCCTGCCTCCTCTCAGAAAGGGCATAAGGCAGGACACCCTCCCTGTGGTCACAGAGCCTGGTGGCCATGCCCTTTGCCCTCAGTTGGCCCCCCCGGGCCGGCAGGAAAGCCATGTGCCCTGGGGAACCTCCCCAGCTCTGCCAATAGGGAAGATAGCCCCAAAACACAGCTGTAACCACGGCGAAGGGGAAGCCAGGTAGTTTCATCTGGACACTTCCTCAGATCGGTTGCCTCAAGTTTAAAGTCTCAGTCACCTCCTTACAACTGTTCCCGTCCGTCCATCCGTCCGCCTGGAGAGCGGCCTCTGTCGTGGAGGGCTGGACTAGGGCCTTCACAGAGCAGCCGAAAGGCGGGGTCTCTGTCCACAGGATCCACAGGGTAATACAGACATCAGGAGACAAACCGCCCAAAAGACACCCTGAGAAACTTGCAGGTCTTCATCGTGCCCCACAAACCAGCTGCGGCCCGTGCATGCAGAAATAAATACATATTTGCTGAGCACCAAATTGGGTCTAATGACCCTGGCCTGTCTCACAGGGTCATCTTGAGAAATAGCTGATGTCAGACGATGAGCGTGAGCAGCTGTTCTCCATTTGCACTCAACAAGAGGAAAGGGCCTTAAATTACAGCGGGAGGGATTAAGGTTAAACATTAGGAACAGCTTCCTGGCTAGGAGGGTTGTGAAACACTGTAATGTGTTACCCGGGGACTGCTGTAGACATTCCTTTTTCAATGAGACTTTAAAGAAGAAGGAGGTTGGTGATCTGCCCAGGCAGTTTTATTAGGAACTTTATTAGGTCACCTGGTCCATTCTCCTGAAGGCCAGGGCTTGGACTAAAGAGCCACCTAGCAAGGCCTTTCCGGATACAGGATGACCTCTACGGTGCCTTACAATCCAAACGCTGTGATTCTGAAAAAGCTCAACCCACACCCTGCACAGTGAAAAGAGAATCCAGAGCCATCCATGAGACCACCCTTGGGGACCTGCTTCCAAGCCTTTGCTAGCGGTGGTCAACGTTAACAATGAGAGGAGGAAGTAGGGTGACTAAAGCCCTCTGGAGACCAAGGGTATTTAGCGCCCACACCAAGAGAAAACCCCACACTCCAAGGGACTGAGAAATCATAAGACTGTAACATTTTATGGCCAGGAGGACAATACACCCATTTCAGGATGAGGAGACTGAGGCCTAGAGATGGCCAGTGCCTTCACACAGTTACTTTGTATGAGAGCTGGGTCTGGAAACCCCTGCGTAAGAGCCTGACTTGACCACTAACCAGCTGTGTGGCCCTCCAGCAAGTCATTCTGCATCTCTGGCCCTCAGAAGCCTCACCTACAAAATGGGACTATTATAAATATTAAACCTAAACCAAGGGGCACCGCCATCAATTCTGGAGCACTCTGGGTCTCACCTTCCCGCTCTTACTATCATCATCCTCCATTCGTGATCCTAGTCCAGCTGCCTTAAGCATAGACCTCTAACGTGGAAGCAATTCTTTTGAATTTTCACATTAAGAGGAAAAGAAAATGTTTGATCTTTAAGGCCGGGAGGTATATAATTAATCTTAGTCATCCTCCTACCCAAATCCGCTCACTTTGCAGATGAGGAGATGGAGGGTGCCCGCAGGCACTCAGAGAGAAAGGCAGGAGAGAACATGCTAGAAGGGGTCGGGGTTGGGGAGGGAATACCAAGGGCAAGCTTTGTTGACCGGAGCCAGCCTGCTGCTCCCTGGCCCTGGGTATGATTTCAATGCATTAACTTGAAATCCCAAGTCGTTCCTCAGTGGCCTCCCCTTCCATAGCCCCCAGGCACCTGATCTTGGGGTTAGCACCCAGAGGGTCGTGCAAAGACACTGACCAACTTGATGACCCCAGGGTGGGGGTTTGCTGACACAAGAGAGGACAGGCAGTTTGTTCACTGGCTTGGCTTTCCTAGTCCTTCCCTCCACCGCCTTCCTGCCTCTTACCCTCTCCAGCCCTGCCCCCACACCCTCACCTTCTGGCTCAGCCCACCCTCAATCTCTAAAATCAATCCCCACCCAAGACAAGAGCCATTGAAAGACACACAGGGACATTTGTTAGCACCTCCTTTTTGCAAGGCTGGGTGGAAGCAAATATTATTTGATTTGATCTGCCCCCCAATCATCATGCAAGAGAAAGAAACCAGGGTCAGAGAGGTTAACCAAGCTGTGCTGGTCACACGAGAAGCAAGAGTGGCAGATCTGGGATTAAACCCCGATCTCTGAGTTCTGAAGCCGGTCCTCCTTTCCTGGGGCAGCTGACCCCAGCCCTGGGGCTCTACACCTAGTCATTCTTCCTGAATGCTCTGACATCACTTGCCACTGCTGATGCCACCGTCTTCGCCTTGTGCGAGGTCTGAGTCCACTTCTCAGGGAAATTCCACATCCCCTGGGACTGGCAGAATCCCCTCCCTATCCCTTAGGTCCTGGAGTTCCAGATGAATGACAGACATCCCTGTGGTCATTCGCCTACCTGGATTTTCAAGCTTCCAGATTCTGTGTCACTGTGGCCCTCCTGCTTTTCAGGAGGGCCCATCCCCTCACTCTGTCACCTGGGCGTTCCCCTGTCTGTCACCACATCCTTGGGTTATCTGATAGGCCTGCAGAAAGGATCTCCTCAAAAGGCCTGCCCATCCGGGGGACTTTGCTTGCCTGCTGTTGGACTTGGCCAGATCCCCACCCCCACCCAGCCATGCCCAGACCAAGATGCTGCAACCACCCTGGGAACACCCCTGATAGGACCTCAGCAGCAAGCAGTTAAGAGAACAGACTGGAGTCAGGCTGACTAGCTGGGAGCTCCTGGGCAAGTCCCCTGTCTGTGCCTCAGGTTCCCCATCTATAAAATGGAAATAAGAGAACCTGCCTCATAGGGTTAGTATGAGAATTAAGTGAGTTAATACGTGTAAGCAATTAGAACAGAGCCTGGTACATGGTTAGGGCAGCATCCATGTTACTGAACAAAAGTACATTCCTAGCCTTGCTGGCACGGCTCAGCAGTTAGAGCATCAGCCTGTGTGCCGGAGGGTCACAGGTTCAGTTCCAGGTAAAGAGCACATACCTGGGTTGCAGGTTCAATCTCCGACCCCTATCGGGGCCGTGCGGAAGGCCACCATGGATGTGTCTCTCTCCTCTCTCTCTCTCTCTCTCTCTCTCTCTCTCTCTCTCTCCCCCCCCCCCTTTCCCCCTCCTTCCAATCTCTCTAAAATTCAATGGAAAAAAATATCCTTGGGTGAGGATTAAGAAAACAAAAAAAAAGTACATGCCTAGACCCTGTAGTTTTAAAATCACACACCAGGAGTCCAGCCAAGGCTTGAGGAATCTGCAGGTTGGAAGGAGCCTCCTCTCTCCCAGTAAGAGTATTTCTAACCACAGCACTGGAGGGTGAGCATCCGCTTCTGGAATACCTGTGAGGATGGGGAGCTCACTACTTCACAGCAGACTATCCCCACGTTGGGCAGTTTTAACTTGCTTTGCTTGCTTTGTTTTTACCCTGCACTAAAGGCAGCTTGCCCAGAGCACCCGCCCCCTGGCCTGAGACCCAAGCCTGCTCCCTTCCGCATGACAGGCCGGCCCCTCGTTCCCCTCTCACCCCAGCTCTGGGCACCCGCGGCTGTGCCCATGATTTACTGGTGGATTCTATGCTGGCAGGTAGTGCAAACCAGCCTAGCACATTCCTGCCTGCTCCCCGCACCTTTCGTCTCCGAAGCCCCATGGCTGGCATACCAGCACGCACACCCCGTGTTGACAGCTCCCGGGGCAGTTCAGCCAGGCAGGGCGTGGTCCGGAGCCAAGTGGATGGTGCCCAGGGACAAAGAAGAGAGTGTGGGCTCTGAGAAAGGCCTCCAAGCACAAGTTCAATGACAGAGAAGGGAGAGGCTTTTCCAGAATCTGCCTTAACACGGGCAGAATGGACAGGTGGCGGGCATCTGGGAGGCACCAGGAAGTCTCTTGCCCTTTTTAAGGTCTTGTGCTTTGGGCTTAAGCATGGTCCTCTCCCTCTATTCCTTGATTCAGTGTAGAGGTTGATGGAAGGGATAATACAGAAAGCCTGCGATACTTTGGTGCAAATGGAACAGATGATTTGCGAGAGTAAATGACAGGACAGGGTACCTGGGGAGAGAGAAGATTCTGGAAATTGGAGGAAAGGGCACACTCCCTCTACCTCTCAGCTTGCCTGGAATGATTGAAAGGGTGAAGATAATATCTCTTTTAGGGACTACCATGTGCTACGCACTGTCCTTAACCACTGACCTAAATCAGCGATTTCCAACGGGTGTGCCATGAGAATTTTCAGATATGCAATACCTGACTGGTTAGTCAGGGGCACTGACCTCATTTCCCTTAAATAGTCAGATTTTTTAAAAGATACCAGCCAACACAACAATAGCCGTCTGGTCTGAATGAATCAAAATTATACCTATTCCCCGCCCCCCCCCCGGCCCCGGTCAGTGTTTTCAGTGGTTAGAGCATCGACCTGAGCACGGAAGGGTGGCAGGTTCGATTCCCAGTCGAGGGCACGTACCTGGGTTGCAGGTCTGATGCCCGGCCCCAGTTGGGGCACGTGCAGGAGGTAACTAATCGGCCTCTCTGAGTGTCAGCTTCCCTGTCTGTAAGATGAGGAGAACAGCACCTGACTCCTAGGGTTTGGGGCATGATGAAACCAGTTACTCTTTGTAACACACTTAGGACAGTGAGGGCGTGTGTCACATATGAGAGCCGCCGAGAGCTCAGATGGGCCCCGAGAGGCCAAGCTGGGTTAACCTCACAGCTTTTCCAAGCCAGACATCCGGCCACAGCTTTAAGTGCTCCCCTCTGGGGTACAGGTGCCTTATGAGCAGGTGAGAAATACTTGCAGGCCCCACAGGTCAAAAGGCCATTGAGGGACATGGGGACTTCTCCCCAGGCTTTTTAGAGAGGTTGAGCTAAAGGTTCTAAGTGCTCAGTGTCCAGTAAACCACTCGTACAGAGGAGTAGGACACAGCAGGACACAGCAGGGCCCAGTGGGAGCCAGCAGGAGTCAGCAGGAGCCAGCAGGAGCCAGCAGGAGTCAGCAGGAGCCAGCAGGAGTCAGCAGGACCAGCAGGACCAGCAGGACCAGCAGGACCCAGCAGGACCCAGCAGGACCAAGCAGGACCCAGCAGGAGCCAGCAGGACACAGCCACCGTGTGCCCTGAGGGGTTCTTGCAACAGGAGGGCTGATGGCCCTGGGTGTGCATGAGAATGGGATCTTCTCCACTCTGCCACACATGCTCCCATGACATATAAACACTTGTATCTCCTAATCGGCAAAGTTTCTTAGCTGCTCAGAACAATGCTTGGTATCAACCCATGAGGTGAGAGTAGCTAGGGATGAAGAAGCTGCTAGTCAGAGAGAGAAGGGTCCCTCCACCATCAAGCAGGCACACACCACTCAAATTACTCTTCTCAACCCCCAGCTTTTATGCAGGATGTTCTTTCCAGCCAGGCCACCATCCCCAGACTCTCTCCATTTGAAATGAAAGCCCAGCTCAAGTCCCTTCTCTTCTGAGGAGCTCCCCTCCCCAACTCCCCACCACCACCCACACATCTTTCTGCCTTCTCTGGCCTCCCATCATAGGCAGCTCCTCAGAGCTCAGCATGCATGGTTCTCTGAGTCTGAAGGAAGAGCACAAGGGCTCTGCATCCGCCAGACATGGTCCATCTCCCCTTTCCTAGCTCAGGTGCTTAACATCGCTGAGCCTTGCTCTCTTTGCTCTAAACAGGGGGTAATTACAGTACATACTCACTTCCTGAGAACTAAGTGTGAAACACGTGCCTAACACAGAGAGAAGATGTTACCTATGGATATAGTTTTATTTTTCCAGCAAAAGGCAGCTCATGGAGTATTGGGCATAAAGTCATTTCTCAGTATTCATGGGAGATTGGTCCCAATACACCCTGCAGATATCAATATCTGAGGTTGCTCAAATCCCTTATATAAAAATTGCACAGAACAATGCATACAGTCAGCCCTCCAAATCCACAGTTCCCCAACTGTGGATCAAAAATACTGTTGCTATTTATGGTTGGCTGACTCCACAGATAAAATCCGTGTATAGGGAGGGCTGACTATATTCTTCTTGGAACCCCCTGGGCACAACCAAGTCATGGGTCGGCTGGGTAAAGATGAGTTTCAGCTCAGTCACAAGCTAGCTGTGGGGCTCAAGGTGCACTGCTTCACCTTTCTGGGCTCAGTTCTCTGATCTGGGGGCGCTCAGCAGCCTCTCCTGACCCAAAGCGCAGAATGATTGACAAACTCAATCGTAGTAGCAAAGGGGCGTGGCAACGTGCACCAGAAGTTATTCAGACCTGGGACCTAGGTTTGAACCCTGGCTCCACCGTAACCAAGTCACACATCCTCTCAGGCATCCGTTTCCTCATCAGTAAAGTGGGGGTGACAACACCGACGTCACAGCACAGTTATAATACGTGGCAGAATGTAAGCAAAACCCCTGGCATGTGACGGACGTGCAATAGATGCCACCAGTGGTGGAAGTTGTTGTCCGTTTGATTCTTATTGTTACTATGAATCCCAAGAGTAAAAGACAAGTAAGACACAGAGAATTCAAGCCACAGCTTCTATGACAGAAATGACTTAGGATCCAATAAACGTAATACACCACATAAACAAATTGAAAGAAAAAAACCACATGGTCATATCAATTGATGCAGAAAAAGCATTCGACAAAATCCAACACCCATTTTTGATAAAAACTCTCAGCAAGGTGGGAATAGAAGGATCATACCTCAACATAATAAAAGCCATATATGACAAACCCACAGCCAACATCATACTCAATGGACAAAAACTAACACCATTTCCCCTAAAAACAGGAACAAGACAGGGATGCCCACTCTCACCACTCCTCTTCAACATAGTCCTGGAAGTATTAGCCATTGCAATTAGACAAGAAGAAGAAATAAAAGGCATCCAAATTGGAAAAGAGGAAGTAAAACTGTCCTTATTTGCAGACGACATGATATTATACATACAAAACCCTAGAGACTCCATCAAAAAACTACTAGACTTAATACATGAATTTGGCAATGTAGCAGGATACAAAATTAACCCCAAGAAATCTGAGGCATTTCTATACACCAATAGTGAACTTTCAGAAAGAGAGATTATAAAAACAATCCCATTTACCATCGCACCAAAAAAATTAAGCTACCTAGGAATAAACTTAACTAAAGAGGTAAAAGACCTCTACTCAGAAAACTACAGGACGTTGAAAAAAGAGATAGAGGAAGACATAAACAGATGGAAGAACATACCGTGTTCATGGATTGGTAGAATCAACATCATTAAAATGTCCATACTACCCAAAGCAATCTATAAATTCAACGCACTTCCCATTAAAATACCAATGGCCTACTTCAAAGATCTAGAACGAACTCTCCAAAAATTCATCTGGAATAAAAAAAGACCCCGAATAGCTGCAGCGATCCTGAGAAAGAACAAAGTAGGTGGGATCTCAATACCAGATATCAAGATGTATTACAAAGCCACTGTTCTCAAAACTGCCTGGTACTGGCACAAGAACAGACATATAGATCAATGGAATAGAATAGAGAGCCCAGAAATCAGCCCCAACCAATACGCTCAATTAATATTTGACAAAGGAGGCAAGAACATACAATGGAGCCAAGATAGTCTCTTCAATAAATGGTGTTGGGAAAATTGGACAGATATATGCAAGAAAATGAAACTAGACCACCAACTTACACCATACACAAGAATAAACTCAAAATGGATAAAGGACTTAAATGTACGACAGGAAACCATAAAAATTCTAGAAGAATCCAAAGGCAACAAAATCTCAGACATATGCCAAAGCAATTTCTTCACTGATACAGCTCCTAGGGCAGTTGAAACTAAAGAGAAAATGAACAAATGGGACTACATCAAAATAAAAAGCTTCTGCACAGCAAAAGAAACCATCAACAAAACAACAAGAAAACCCACTGCGTGGGAAAACATATTTGCCAACGTCATATCTGATAAGGGCCTAATCTCCAAAATTTATAGGGAACTCATACAACTTAACAAAAAGAAGATAAACAATCCAATCAAAAAATGGGCAAAGGATCTAAATAGACACCTTTCAAAAGAGGACATTCAGAAAGCCAAGAGACATATGAAAACATGCTCAAAGTCACTAATCATCCGAGAGATGCAAATCAAAACAACAATGAGGTACCATCTCACACCTGTCAGAATGGCTATCATCAACAAATCAACAAACGACAAGTGCTGGAGAGGATGTGGAGAAAAAGGAACACTTGTGCACTGCTGGTGGGAATGCAGACTGGTGCAGCCACTATGGAAGACAGTATGGAGTTTCCTCAAAAAACTGGAAATGGAACTCCCATTTGACCCTGTGATCCCACTTCTAGGAATATATCCCAAGAAACCAGAAACACCAATCAGAAAGGATATGTGCACCCATATGTTCATAGCAGCACAATTCACCATAGCTAAGATCTGGAAACAGCCTAAGTGCCCATCAGTAGATGAATGGATTAGAAAACTGTGGTACATCTACACGATGGAATACTATGCTGCTGTAAAAAAGAAGGAACTCTTACAATTTGCAACGGCATGGATGGAGCTGGAGAGCATTATGCTAAGTGAAATAAGCCAGTCAATGAAGGAAAAATACCACATGATCTCACTCATTCATGGATAATAAAGACCATTACAAACTTTTGAACAATAATAGATACAGAGGCAGAGCTGCCTCAAACTGATTGTCAAACTGCAGTGGGAAGGCCAGAGAGGGTTGGGGGGCAGAAGGGAGGGGAGTAAGAGATCAACCGAAGGACTTGTATGCATGCATATAAGCAAAACCAATGGACATAAGACACTGGGGGGTAGGGGAAGCCGGGGTATTGTCAAGGGCGGGGAAAAAAAGGACACATATGTAATACCCTTTGTAATACTTATAATATTTTTTTTGTTGCCTGAGCTCTCTGTTCATGCTGAGGTTGAAGCCTCGTGGTGACTGGTGCCGTGGATCTGTCTCTCGCCCAATGGCATGAGCTGGGCCCTCCCTGGAGAAGAAACCTGGGTTCCCCAAGATATGTGCAACGCCGGGGCCCTGCCAGCAGGCGAGGGGATCCCAAGGCAATTGCTGGGCGTGGAGGCCACAGGGGCATAGGCTACCAAGGAGACAGAACTGTACCTCACATCACCCTGCTTGGCCCCGGAGGATGGCTGGTTAGTCAAAGACGGGTAAGATTCCTCTGGGAGGAACAACCTAAGACAGGCACAGTCGCAAAGGGGCCAGCAGACGAGAACTTGGGGGTCTACAGAGGTGGGACACAGATCCTCACCCCCCCAACCATGCAGGGGCTTGAACACTTGCCCCTTCTGAGGGAGGTCTCCTGCCCCCATGGCTGCTTCTTGCTTCCCATGCCCAGCCCAGATCGGGACCCAGGTAACAAAAAGAGACTTGGCCCAGCTGAGATCGGTACCCAGAAAACAGAGACTTGGCTGACAACAGCTACCCTATATCTACATCCAGCCTAACACCAGGAATGCTCAGGGCCTTCTCAAGGATGCAAAAATAATCCTTTCCATTAATATTTACAGTGTAAACTAAGATTGTTTTTAAAGTATTAAATTTGACAGTAAAATAGCAGTCAGGTTTTCAGATTAAAATTGGCTCAAGAAGTATTAACCAAAATTTTCATTTCATGGTAAATTTGCTTAACATGCAATGATCCTAAAGCAGTCATATTTTTGTGCAAAAAAATTAAAAAAATTTAGAGTTACCTAGACTGCATTGTAACTTTTCCAAAAAATCCTCCTAATAATTAAATCAAAAAAAGGGGGGATAGTGGAAAAATACCATGTAAGGAAAAATATCCTGTAACTAAATTACATCTAGAAAAATTTTTTCATTTATGCTAACAGCAAGACACCCAGGAAAACACACATGGTGTCAAAATAAGCCAAAGGAAAATCATTTGGGCAAATATAAAAAAGACCCCAAGTAAAATTCCCTTTATTAACCTTCGGTCGAGAATATGTTTGTATATTTTCAGAAAACAACTCCAAGACCATGTGGATTCCTGCAACAGAGAGGAATTATCAGGAATGCTCCAGCCATGAAGACAAGAGGAAAAACAATCCAGAGATGAAGGACGCTGACGTCACTTTGCCATGCTAGCAGTCAGCAGCTGTGCGTCGCTGCAGGTTGCCCAGGATCAAACCAGAGAGGGTCGGACCTGCATTGCCACCATTTGTCCACCATCCAGAACTGAAATATCATTGCTGACACCTACACATAAGGAACTGTCGGACATTGAAACTTGGACTCAGAACTCTTGGACATTGAAATTGGGACTTAAAACACTTTTTGTTCTTGAAATGTTATGCATAGAAAGGGAATGGACTGATAATTCTTGGGGGGAAGGAGGTGTGGGGGGTGTGGGAAGAGACTGGACAAAAATCTTACACCTATGGATGAGGAAAGTGGTAGGGGGTAAGGGCATGGGGTGGGGTGGGAAAAAAAAATTATAAAAAAAAAATTATAAAAAAGAAATGACTTAGGATCACTGCCTCTGATAGCATGGGTGGTAAAAATTTGAGAAATAATGAATTACATGAACCCCAGAATTTCCTTTATCTCTAATGCTCAATGTCCGTGATTGAGCTGTCCGCCATTCCCAGACCTCCCCGGCCCCAGGCGCAGAAAGAAGCTGACCAGTTTGCACTCTGCTGTCTGTTGGCCCGAAGACCCACAGTGCTATCTGGGCTTTACCCCTGGCTGTCCGCTCAAGGTCCCCAGGCAGCCAAGGCACAAACCCAGAGTGACACCTATGAGACCTGGTCCCTCTCGGGGCTGAAATCATAGCCTCGCTGCCCCTGGGGCCTCTCTGCCTGGCCAAAGCCCGTCTCCAAAGAGCAGAACTGTTGGACAGGAACCCAGTGGCCTTTGGAGTTCCTGGGCTGAGGCAGGCAGCAAGTGTCCCAGGCCTGTCCCCCAGCCAGGAGGCCACTGTGACCATCCAGGGGAGGGCCTAGGTGGAGGAGAAGGGAGAGAAAAGAGTCCTCTGGGGACGAGGAAAGGAGTGGACATTAAACCTCTTTCCCCACTCTGAACACTCCCCAAGCCTGCTCTGTCCCCACCCCACCCGCCCTCCCCTGAGGCCACACTGCAGCCACTTAAGCCTGGCCATTTGCCAACCTTCCATTGTGGACTTTAGGTTGGGGAACTGAGCTGCTCCAAGGTGCTGACCTTCCTGCCAGGGCCAGAGCCAACACCTGTCACAGGCATGAGCGCTAATGACAGGCCCAAGTCAGTGGCATTAAGGTTAACACCTGCATTAGTGACATGCCTTCCAAAGGTCAATGGTGCCCATTTAAGCAACTTGAGGGGAGGGCAGGAGGGAGGGGGGACTTGCCTCCCTTCAGTCCAAGCAGGTGGTTCTATTCCTTGTGCTAAAGCTCTCCCCAGTCACCCATGTAATTGAAGTAACTGGAAGGACTCTCTCTCCCTCTCTCTGGAGCAAGAGGAAGAGGGGAGAGGGGAAGGCACATTTGTCTTAGGAAGGCCCTGCTAACTTGCTACTGGGAAGGTGGGCTCTCTCTGTGTTCCGGGAGGGGTGGCTTGTTGATGCCAGTACCGTAGCTCCTGGAAATGTTCTCTGCTTCCTGGTAACGTGAACTAAGCCCAGAATCAGTATATGAGGTCAGATCCACCATCCCCTTTGTTGGGCCCCCAGGACCAGCTGTCCTCTACCCCCTCCCTCAGGCACAACTCTCCCCTTGGACTCTGCCTGTTCAGTTCCTGGGCCTTTTAATCCTCACTGCAGCATCCTCCCCCTGCCACCCACAGAGAGCCCACATGTCTCCATTGTGGAACCTTCAGATAGCTCCTGACTTGGTGAGAACAGGAGAGATTTGAACTAAAGACTTCCCCAAGCAGAAATAATTACCCAAAGACAAATCAAGACTTCTAAGTGGGAGGGGAGTGCTGGGTGGCAGGTAAGTTTATAAATGTCAGGCCCCACACCGGTTCTTCAGAAACAGCAAGGCACGATCACTTTCCTTCTAGTCACTTAACAATTGAGAAAAGAGAAAAAGGCATGAAGGGTCAGTTTTGTGCCAGATACTGAGCTAGCAACCAGAGGAAAAAGACACAGCCTTTAGTAAAGGAACTAAAATATAGTTGGGTAGATTAAGGATCTTTGCTACAAAGGGCAAAGTGATAGATGCCTAAACAGAGGTACAGATAAAGAGCTGTGGGAGCAAAAGGAAGGGGCAATCCATAACCCATGGGGAGAATGAGGGAGGGCTTCTTGGAGGAGGTGGCATTTGTGGATAAGGATAAGATGTGGATGTGAAGCAATGGGGACAGCACATTTCCCATGGAAAGAACAGCGAATGCAATGCTCTGTAGAGGGGAGGTGTGACAGATGCTCCTGATGACAGCAGGCATCATGGCCCTGGATGTGTCAGGCATTGACCTAAAAGTTGGGAAGAATGTATACAAAAATAACAGCTCCATTTCAAGAAAGTGGAATGGGTGTCGGGGGGGGGGGGGGGGGGGGGGGGGCGGGGAAGGTGAATCCAACACTGATTTTTTGGGGTCTGTGCACGTGATGCATGGTGGGTGGTGTTATTATTACAAAAAGTTGTCAGGAATAAACCACAGGCCTCCCCACAGATGCCACTGCCAGATGGGAAGACTGGCAGTATTTTGACCTCACTTGCACCCTGTACTCCAGAATTCTCGAAAAGCCTGTCCCAACGAGCCCAAGTGCTTCCATCAGCAACACGGAGACGGGAGAAAGGATGATACAGAAGCACCCAAACCTTAAGTAGCAGCCTCTGTCTCCCATCAGGGCAGTTTATTCCTCACCCCACAAATTACATTTCCCCTCTCTCACAGGCCTCCAACTCGCCTCGTGAGGCCATTGTCCAATTGGGGCAAGTGAGACCCCAGTCACACAGCTTAGCTCAAAGCAGAGACCAGGGTGATGACGGTGGCAACAGATAGTACTTATTGCATCCCAGTCCACTGCTAAATACAGGCTAAGACTATTACCTCCTGTAACCCTCACCTTATTATCATCTCCATGTTATAGGTGAGAAAACTCCGAGAAATTGAAGGAATTGCCCAAACTTACACAGCCAGTTAAATGGTGGGGACAACTCTCAAACCAGTCCATTTCAACCCAAACCTCAAGGGCAGTCTTTCACTGCCATGGCCAGATGCAAATGGGCTTCAAGGCCAGGATCCGGAAGGACTGTGGCTGGGTGCGAGGGAGAGGACCCCCCGTGAAGGCTGCTGAGTGGGTGGAAAGCCCAGCACACTTCAGAGACCATTTTTCTCCTTTGCAGGAGAGAGAAGTTCCCAAGGGCTGGCAGGGAGGAAAGCCCTGGGGTCCACCCCATGTTGGTCTGAAGACGGATTCCGTGTGGGGAGGGCGATGAGAGGAGAAGGGAAATCAAAGCGATAAAACTTCCCCTGCCACCTAAAGCAGGTAACGAGGGAGAAAACAGCGCTGGCAGCAGTGTATCCCTCGATCCATATTTCATAGGAGAGACGATAACAATTGGACATGTCACTCCCGAAAACCAGAAACTCAAAGCAATTTTAGATGAACTTTCAGAATGATGAAACAAATGGCCATGTTCGTGTTATACACCAAATAAATCACGCCAAAATGATAGTTGTAATTCCCAAAAGTACACAGAGAATTGATTTTACTATGACACTTATCATGATGAACGGGTACACCCCTGCATGGGCCCATCTTAAGTGGCTGCTGCTTAACCCCTGCCTCGCAGGTCCAGCTCATTTCCTCGCGGGGTCCCCCACCTGCTCTCTGAGCCCTGGCATGCAGAGTCTGCCTCCGGGGGCCAGACCGGGACCTGGCTCTGCCCCGTGGGTCCCGGAAGCTGGATCACCACCAGCTTCCAATTCACCGGTGAGCGCAGGGGCACGGGGGTCTGAAGCTGTCCAAGCTACTATCTGACATGGAAAAGGGGCTCGCTGGCTACGTCTGTGTCTCTGTCTGAGACCCGGTGTTTTCACTGGTTGCCTGCGTCACCTTCATAGTTACTTTTGTGCTGGGCATCATTACTTAGGCCTCTTTTCAGATGAATTCACGGAGGCTCGGAGAGGCCACCTTACCGAGAAATTTGAATCAGGTCTTAGTAACTCCAAATTGGATTCTCTTCCCAACACATCCTACTGGCAATTATGCTGCTAAGACCCTTCCCCCAGCGCTGGGCCAAAACTTCATTCATTCACTCATTCCTTCATTCTGGGGTCAGCAAGTGCTTATTGAGCATCTATTAGGTGCCAAGCACTGGGTTGAGAATACCATGGAGAATAAGACACTATTTCTGTGTCACAGAGCTCACCATCCAGCTCAGGGCTTGACACAAATGAATGAAAAATTGCTTCGGGGCACATGCATGGTGCTGTCCCCACGTTAAGGGGCAACTGCCTGGGTCAGGAAGGGCAGAGGAGGCTCCCTTGAGGAAATGACAACTAAACTGAGAGCCCAAGGATGAGAGATGATGTCACCAGGCCAAAGGACAACTGCACAGTGGGGAGCAGGGCCTAGAGGCAGCCGAAGGGGCTGGAGAGGAAGAGGAGGGCAGGGAAGCCGCTGTTAGAGGAAGCCAGAGGCGGGAGGGCTGAGCCTGCACATCAAGGAGCTTTTTCCCATCATGCAGCCCCTTCAAGGCTTAAGAAGAAGGGACATGATCAGATCTGTGTCTCCAAAGCTCACTCCGGTGCTGGTTCAGGGACCGTGCCAAGCTTGGTCAGGTTGAACAGAGGCTGAGCTCGGTTTAGATTGGGGGCCTGGAATGCGGAAGGCCTTGCATCCTTACGAGAATATTTGCATTCTGCCAACTGGAAGTCAGAATTATATTGCTCTCCATCAAAGGCTGCTGTGAGGCTTAGAGAACAAAGAGTAGATAGAACCTGTTCTATAAAATAAGCTATAAACATCAACTCAGGACCAAATCAAAGAGAGTTGCTGAAAATAAAAATAGATGATGTCTCAGAGTTATTGTCGTAAACAAAATCTTTAGCTCTTTGGTGCCAGTGTTTTTACACTTCTAACTTCAGAGCTAAGATAACGTGAGCTATTTTATTTTGTCAAGGGTGTTTTTCTGGCTTGGTTTGGTTTTTGTCTTTTGTTTCCTTAATGTAGCTAACACAATCCCAATGCCACCCCTTACTTTGTGACCTTGGACAAAAGCCTTAACTTCTTTGAACTTCCATCTTCCCTCTGGCTCTAAATTATGATCCTGTGACATACAGAGATTCTGCAAGCGACACGCACATTTACGTCAGACAGGGAATGCTTGTCACATTCAGTCACTGCGGATTTACAGTCAGTCCTACTCCAAAGAACAAATAACAGGAAAGGCCTTCTGACCCCCACAGCCCTGAAGCACAGGCCACTGGGCTCAAGGAGTCTGACTCAGGGCAGAAGACATACTTTTAAAGCCACAACCATGACAACATGCCCCACGGTTTCAAGAGGTGTAATGGAACAAAACTGTCATCCCACAATTGCAAAAGAACAAAAAAGCAGGACTCAACTAAGTACCTCCCAATAAGTTTCTTCTCTCTTGACTTCTCCAAGTAACAAGGCAAACACTTGATGAACCAAACTCCAAAAGAGAGAAATTTTAGTAATGTTGTTCTTGTGCCCAAACGAATTTAGAGGAAGACAATTACAGTGACCACAGTATAACTTAGCAAAAACCTAGATCCAGGCTCCCACCAGAGGCCTTTACACTAGTAACTTTCAAACTTAAGTAGCAAAGGATGAGAACACAGTTAAAGGAAGAAATGTCTCACCAATCCCCATGGGGTTGATTTAAGTTATTTTAATACATACAAATACTAACTAGGTATAAATCCTTATACCTTAAATCTGTAAGAGCTCCTAGCTCTTATGCAAACATAAAATAAAACAAATTTATAGAAGAAATGCAACTAAAACTACCAAACCAACACAATTAGAATTAACAACATTAATTTTCTATGGTGAACACTGATGTTTTGCAGAAGCTGTCTCCAGTGTTGGGCTTATCAGCAGAAACATGTTATTGTCAGCTCGATCCTTTGGACTTTAACATGATGGACCATCATTTAATCCAGAGGTTAGCAAACATTTTCTGTAAAAGGCCAGAGTGTAAATATTTTAGGCTCAGTGGACCTAGGGTCTCTGTCACACACTACTCAATTCTATCGTTGTACCATGAAATCAGCCGTGGACAATGCAAATGGATGGGCCTGGCTGTGTCCCAATAAAACTTTATTTATGAAAACAGGTGCCAGGCAGGATTTGGCCCCAGGGCCATAGTTTGATGACTCTTGATTTCATCCATCATCTTTATTATGTCATCATTTGGTTTTTGCCTTTTAACAACAAATTTCACTCTTAACTATTGATTTATTATTTTTATGGGACAGTCTATTCAATAATTCACTCCAAAATGCAACCTTGAAAAAAATTAACAAAATTTTTCTTGTGTATTTACCATCACTGCTAAAGAATTGGTATTTTTTAAAAAGGCAGGATCTGAGCCATATACGGAAATGGGTACATTTGGGTTCTGTGTACCTAGAGTCCTGTGGACCATGTGGCAGCTCAGTTCTGTCATTTCTTCTCTCTATTTGAACTACCAATTGGACATCAGTGACATCTTTTACCGCCATTGGACATGAACATATTATTTAAGATTGTCAGACTCTGCTATTTTCTCTTTATTTTAGAATTTAGTTATTCAAACAAAAAACAATAATTATTGAGTACTTACAAATGCCAGGCACTGTTTTCAGTACTTGAGATCTTAAGTGAAAAAATAGACCAAAAATTTTGCCTTCACAGATCTCACATTCAGATTAGAGAATGAGTAGTAAAGACAGACAATAAAAATAAAAATATCTCATTAATACATACAATGTGTGATTTTAATGAAATCAAGTGAAGGTCTATATTAAATAACTTAAGAAACCGGTCTCTTGCCCTAGCTGGTTTGGCTCGGTGCATAGAGCATCAGCCTGCAGAGTGAAGGGTCCCGAGTTTGATTCCGGTTAAGGGCACATACCTGGTTGTGGGTTCAATCCCCCGTGGGGGGCATGCAGGAGGCAGCCAATCAATGATTCTCTCTCATCATTGATGTTTCTATCTCTCCCTCTCCCTTCCCCTCTGAAGGGAGGAAACCTGCCTCTTCACCTCAGAAAATGATCCCCGATTGTGAAGTAGCATCCCAAAGAGAAGTGTGATGTTTCACCCAGTGCAGGAATTCCAGGGCCGCAGGGAGGGAATGTTTATTTTGTTCTGCCACTCGGAGAGGTCAGCCTAACAGGAGCCAGGCTTACTCACCAAGCCGTCAGGGGCTCCTTGAGTGCCAATGTGGTCGAAGCACAAATGTTCCAGAACTGAACTGGGCAGCACCACTTGGCACATGCAGATGCCCCAGAACATGCTGGGACTGTGGTTGAGGTGGTCTCAACTCCCTCACAGCCCCTCTCAGGACGGCCCAGAGAAGACCAAAGCAGGCCCCGGAAGGCCTGGGTCAGGTCCTGGCCCTGCCACTGGCGACTGTGGATGTGTCAGCCACCCTGCCTTGAGTCTCAGTTTCCCCAATCGGAATTCTGGAATGACAGGAATGCCTTTCCTGTCTCCCTTAAAGAATTCTTAAGAAAACCAAATGAGATGAATTATGAAAGAATTTTTAAAATAAAACAGCTGAGAGCTGGTTTGTCCCCAGAAGGAAAAAGGGGGCCCCCAACGAGGCAGGTTTGTACCAGTATTGATCTGTAGCATCGCCCCAGGCCCCTCCGGCCCACTGGGCCTGGTCATTCACACTGGGTTCTCCCCTTTGGTCAACACTGTACACAGGTGAACAAGAAATATAATTTGTAAGTGTATTGTTACTTTTCATTGTTATCACTATTATTATGATATCAATGTGTTGGAAGAACTGAAGTGCAAATTTCTAGGCTGCTCACATAGTCGAATCCTCTTTACAAAGGAGCGACCCTTATCTCTATCCACATTCATCTTCACTTCATGAGCATAATTAGTTACCAAGCCTAAAGATTTTTTCTCTTTTATTTTTTTTCTGGTTTGCCTTTTATAGTCTAACAATATACATTACTCTTATTATCTTTTGCTTTAATCAGTTTCAAATAACTATCCCCCAAGACCTATGTCTATTGCATTTTCCTTGGGGCTTTGGAGAAGAAAAAAGCAAAGCGAAACAAAACTCTATGGCCCTGCAGACTGTATTTCTGCAAGGTATCAGAGTTGAAGGTGAATGAATATTCATATTTACAGAATATAAATGGGTGGGAGGACTTCTTTCCTAAAAGCTCTCAACCCAAACTTGACACACACACCCTCATCCTGTTCAACCCTGCTGTGTGAAAGCAGAGAATCAGAACAGAGCATCCATCACTTATTCAGCCCCATTACACAGATCACACTGCACTACATGCATCAGTATCAACCAGGATGGTTCACAGAACTTCCACTGAGGGACAATCACTCTACTGTATACACCCAGGAACACAAAAATGTCCCATTTTCTCTGTTTTTCTCTCCCTCCAACTGTCTCTGCCTGTCCCATATCTCTGACCACAGAACTAGTTGTTCTCATAGCACTTGGGGCAATAGCCTAAGGTCTATAAAGCCTAATAATAATGGGGTTCCCAAGGGGACTAAAAGATCACCCTCCACCACTCCTACCTCCCCACCACCAGGCACCCCACTCCCAGGAGGCAAATCCAAGCCAGATGGCCCCTAAAAACCAACTCCCTGAAGATGACAACATCTTCCCTTTGCAGTCTGATTTTTTTTTCTTTAATATGTGTGTTGTGTGCTTTTTCCCTTTGTCAAAAGAGCACAAGCCTTTCATTTTGCCTTTTATTTGTCTTGCTGCTGGTACAGTGAAAATGTATTGGCTTTTCAGTTAGTGATTACACATCATCACATACCCAATTTATAACACCATGCCCCAAAGAACAGATGTAATAAAGCAAGGGCAGGAAGTAGCAACCTTATAAAACCGAGCTGCCGACTCAAAGGTCTTTGCATGTGTGCAGGAGAGAGAGCAGTGGCAGCACAAGGCCTGGGAACTTGTATTTTACAAACAATGGCAGATGTTATGGACCCAGCTCCAGGGGGTGGTTGGGACAGGGCGAGAAGAAAGGGGGAGATCTAGTTTCCCGGCCCAAGGGGCTAGGTGTGCACACAGGTGAGAGATGCTATGTGCTGCACAGCATTAAAGGGAGCATAGAAGGAGATAAAGCAGGAAAAGCATTCAGCACAAGTTCTGGCACACAGGAAAGACCCAATGCATGGTTGTTACCTGTTTGTTATCATCAGAGGTCAAAATAAAATAGAAGGGATGGTTTTGAGTCCTGGACCTGCCATCAGTTACCTGTGAATATCACTTTACCCCTCTAAGCCAGTTTCCTTGCTTAGTTCTGGGGTTGGTTAGCAAAATGGAGATCATAAACCTGCCTCTGTGGACTGTCGTGAAAGTTCAATAAAATGTGGCTGTGCGGCCCCTCGCACCTCTGACCTGTGTGCACACCTAGTACGTAGGAGACATCTGAGTCAAGGTAGTATTTGTCATTATCTATATGGCGGTGGTGGCCACCTAGGTGGTTTCTAAAGGCCCCACCAGCTCCCGTCGCCTCTGTCCCCATTGTCCTTACCCTGCCCCATGTCCCTTGTCATTATCTATACGGCGGTGTGGCCACCTACGTGGTTTCTAAAGGCCCCACCAGCTCCCACCGCCTCTGTCCCCATTGTCCTTACCCTGCCCCATGTCCCACTTAAACACAAGCCAGGCCCTTCCAGGACAAAACCTCTAAAGTGCCCTCCCTGGCCAGAGTTGCTAGAGACAAGCTTCCTCTCTAAGATCTCAACGCACTTTTAAAGTTTATTGCCACTCACTTCTCCCACAGTTTTTATAAACCAGACCCCAGCTTGGCTTGCAGTCACAGAGCTGGAGTCTCACCCTCTCCCACAACCTGAAGAAATTCTTGGAGGACCAAGAATGGATGTTTGAGAAACTCCAGAACAGACTCGTTGGTGTCACACTTTGAGAATCTGAGTAAACAGCTTATTCATTCGTATTTTAATTTTCCATGTTTGTTTCTGAATATAAAAATAATCACAGAAAATACAGAAAGGCAAATATATAGGTAACATAGCTGTGACTAATATATACATGACTTCTGTTAACAGTTTTCACGGGTTTATTTCAACATAGTTGAAGTCAACCTGTATAAAACATTTTACATCTGTTTTCCAGTTAGTGTTACATATTACAATTAATTTCCCATATCATTAAAAACCTTTCTAATGATATCACTTTTAATGACTCCATAAATACTCCCTCATTTGAAGTCCACTAATTTATTTAACCTTTCTCCTACTCTTGGCCCTTGAGGTTGTAACCTCTTTTTAACCCAACAACCTTTGAAGCAGCGTGAGTACACCGTTCTTGACCAGAGGTGAGGAATCTGCAGCCACGGGCCACAGGTGCCTCTGCCCCTCCCCAGCTTCCCATTAAGGCCCTGCTCTAATTACAGGATGAAGATCAGAAAGCCGCCTCCATGCTGCCTCTTTACGCACATGTCCAGAATTAACGTTTTAATGGCTAAAGAGCAGTGCGCGGTTACTCTCACAGACACCATTTTAGTCAATAAGGTAGGTGATCTAAATTGCAGAGGAATCATTTTTTACTAGAATTCTATAAGGTTTATTGAACGAAATACAACCCATAAATCTTTCCTTTTTTTCTTACCTTTGATCTAGACTATCTTAGGCCAAATTCTTTTGATTGCAAGGATCAGAAGCCCACTCAAATGAGTTCGAATAAAATGAATTATTGCAAGGATACACAGAGGTCCCAGAGGAAACCAGGAAACATCTAATGGGGCCTCAAGAAGGGCAGAAAGCAGGGATTTGCTCTCTCACTGTCTTTACTCACAATGATTTCTCTGCTCTTTTCTGGGCCCCCAGTCCCTCCCCCTCCTGCCTGTTGTCTTTGAGTTTCAGTGGCTCTTACATTCAGCAAGGACATGGTCCCCAAATGGCTCCCCTTGCCCCAACTCTACATGGCCTTTCAGCACATGTGCCCAGCACCAGTCAGAAACATCCTGCTGGCTCCTGGTTCGGACTCCCCAAAGAGGGACTTTTATTGGCTCCGGAGAATATTTGGTCCCAGGCCACATAAGCCGTTGATCGCTCTCTGGCCAGCCCAGAGTCAAGCCAATACCAAGTTTGGAGGGAAATGCGGAGAAACAGACACTCTCACACACTGCTGGGTGGAAGTAGAAATTGATACACCTACTGTGTAAACCTATTTGACAATTGTTGTTCATTCTGAGCCACATACATACGCAATTCCACTCTGAGGTATATGCCAAAAAGAAATGCAGGCAACATGACGTTATGTGGAAGCGCCCAAAACTAGAAACAACCCAAATCTCCATCAGCATAGAATACTGTGGTATATTATATAGCAATGCACACATGTAAACTACTGCTACCTGCAACAACATGGGTGACTCTCACAAGCAAATCAAGCCAAGCACACACAAAATACATACTGTATTATTTCATTTATATAAATAGTTCAAAAAGAGGCCAAACTAATCTATGTTGTTAGGAGAAGGGTTGTGGTCATTTGGGGGAAGGAGGCAGGGAGGGGATTATAGGGTCCTGGTCATGTTCTAGCTCTTCACCTGAATGGTGGTTACATGAGTGGCTTCACTTTAGGGCCGTTCACCAAGCTGTACACTGTGACTTGGGCAGATATTATACATTAATTTTTAAATATTCAATTTTTACAAAAGTAATTACCATACAATGTAACTATCCCAAACATTCGTGTATTTCATGTACAGCTATGACTCCTATGGAACAGAGAGGTTAAGTGATTTCCCCAAAGTCACACAGGTAGTTAGTGGTAGGCCAAGTCAACCGAGGTTTTAAAACTCCTAGGCCAGTACTCTTTCTACTGTATTCTGTTGCTTCCATCTACATATCAAAGCCTCAACCACAACCCCCACTCCTGGCAAGACTGATCAAATATGCCTCCACTTCACAGAAAGAAGAAACAATTGATATTCAAGACATTTTTTTTTGAGTCATGAACTAACCTTGATGTAATGACAGCGCTGTAGTGGGCATTAGCCAAACTCAACACTCAATTCTTTTGCCTTGCATATATAAGTCATTCCTGCACAAACACCTCATCAAGAAGGCACCAAACCAAGGCAGCCCCCCTTCCACCAGCCTTCCTAGACAGCTGCTGTGCTGCTGACCTCATGTCTGATATTGCTGCTTTGGCAAGGACGCTGTCTTGCTCTTCCCAGGCCCATTGTTGCTTTAAGGATCTATCTGATTCCACTTAAAACAAAAATAAAATGCAAAATTCTTGAACTAAACTGAGAAAAGACAGAGAGTCAACTCACCGGGTTGCACCTGGATTTTAGGCACCTCTTGAGATTGTGAGTGTCTCATGGGAAGGAAGAATAGAGAGCTTCGTCCCAGGAAGAGTTTGACATCACTGAATCCATCACAGTTCAAAGAGACTTTAAAGTTCAGCTTCTAAGAGCAGAGAATAATAAAGACAACACTTGGGAAGCATTTTACAGGTACCAAAGCCTTTTCCCATTTCTCAGCTGAGGCTCCCGGCAATCACTGCAGGTGAGAGTGCTATTACCCCCCTTTTAGAGACAAGGAAGTCAAAACTCAGGCAGTTTGCAGAGTTACTAAGTGGTGGCCTCCTGTTATTGGTATCAGGTTGGCTGAGTCCAAATTTCAAGCTCTTCCCACCTGGCTCACTATAAACCACACCTGAAATTTGTCATCACTACTTCTCAAGAAGCCTGGGAGCCAGAGACCAATGGGGTTCCAAGAAACCCAACTAATGAATATGTTAGCCCAAGAGTCTGGCTGGTTCCATGCTAAATGTCTGTGGATTTTTAGAGATGCCTGTGTGTCCATAACACACTGCATTTAGAGTACTCGCAGTCCGCCGTCTAAGTCTAACCACCGCAGAAGGCTCAGCCAGTTTGGTTGCAGCCCAGGTCTGCATTAGGAGCATTACAAAGTGAATGGAGAGCGAGTGAAATCAGCACAGGGGTACAGCCCTCACACCCTTTGTTATTTCTCGCCATAGATGAAATGCTGCCCACCTAGTGCCAATATCTGCAGTTATCAAAGGCCCACTGAGCTGACTCCTGCAAAGCCACAGAGCAAATCAATGGGACAGCATGGCCTGGAGGGTGGACAGTGAGCACACACTGCCAGCAGGTCCAGGATGAAGGCCTGCCCAAGGAAGGGAGGGGAGGGTCCCTACCTCAGAGTCCTGCCACATGCTTCCCAAGGAGGAGCCCAGGTACAAGAGCCTCAGACCAGAAAATTCTCTGCCCAGATCTCTCCCAGCAGCAAAAACAACACCACCAGGAGCCTATTAAGATACCCCTCGCCTCCTGTTACCATCACCCTCCTGGGGCAGAAGCCTGCCGTCCAACGAGGAAGGCCTATGCAGAACTTGTAGTAAATGGTGTATGGATCAGTTTAAAAATCAATCGCTTGTTAACAGTGAGCTTTCTTGTTCAGAGTCTAGCCCTAAACAACAACAAGGGTGAAAGAGACTGCTGTTCCCACAAATGAGCAAGGAGAACCCAGAACGAACACACTCCCTTGTGTTAAGAAATCCAGCTGCTATAAAGAACTTCCTGTTTTCAGCATTACCTTTCTTTGCACACATGTTCTGACTCTTCGCTGGGCAAATTGGAGACAAGCAATGGTTTGAGTGTTGCTGCGCTGCCGTCACTTCTGTAAAAAGCATGCCCACAGAGCCACTTTGGTGGGCATGGCCGGATGGCTGGAGGGGTGGCAGGCCCGGAGCCAAACCCCAAGTAGCCACTCATTGCCTTTTCCTCCCAAGTTTCCTGAAGTTCTGCTGATTATGCCCCAGAGGCCCCAGCTCTTCCTGGATGTAGCATGAGCTCACACAGCATCTCTGGGCACACACGGGCTTGGCAGAGGGAGCCCAGCTGAGCCAGCAGACCTACTCCCATGGCCAGGAGGACTGGGCCAGGCAGGCTTTCAAAAGAGCCAACCCACAGAGCTCAGGTCCCAACCCTCTGAAAGCCCTTCCCTGTAGCAACGTGACGGGGGGCTGGCCATCCCCTGCCTGCTGCTGCCTCTGCCATCAAAAGAAAGAAAAATCTGGGCCTGGAAAAGTGGTTGCCATGGGCTGGAGCCCAGCACAGCACAGCAGACACCCAGACATGTGTTAAGAGTGGGTATTGACATTTATTGACTGTCTGCAGACAGAGGCTGCATCAAGGCTCCGAGGGTTACTGAGGAGCCACCTCAAAGGAAGGCCCAGAAATACCACATTACCTGTGCCGAACACTCTGCAAACCAGAGCCCTACGCCAGAGGGTTGGCCTAAGGAGCACAATCAGGCCAGACACAAAACAATCTCAACAGCTGAGATAAACATGTACCATATGCAAGCAAAAGTCCATTGGACCAACTGGTTCTCAACCAGGGCAGTAGTAACCCCTCATGGGCCATTTGAAAATTCAGGAGATGGTTTTTGGGTTGTCATAGTATCTTGAAGATGCAACTGGCCTTTAGAGGAGGAGCACCAGGGATGCTACGCCCCCAGCAATGCAGGTGACAATCCTACACTAAGAATTATCCTGCCCAGAATGCCAATAGTGTCCTTGTTGAGAACACTCGACACCTACCATCCTTAATTCTCAGCCTGATTTTGTTTTTTCTCCCTTGAATTAATTCCACAGTCTCTACACTTTGAGGAACTCATTAGCTTACAGGGGCAGGCTGTTTCTTTGGATGTGTACAGTCTCAAAAGCATGGGCTCCCATGAGCCTTGCAAGGTTAAAGCCCACCTGTGTGACATGGTCCTCTCCCCATGGGTATATGTGGGTAGTAATTTGCTCCTCCCTCATAGAATTATTATGAGGATCCCATGAGATACTGTATTGACAAGGCTGTGTTCAATAAATATAGCATTTTTACTATTTGAGACTATTAGCCCAGGAATCTGCATTTAAATTTTTAAATCCAGACACAATGGAGAAAAGTGGAATGAAGATTGACTGGGATACAGAAAATTGAGCTTCAAACCCCAGGTCTGCTTTTGTACCCAAGAGGCTTTAGACCAATCAATCGACTCTCAGAGCCCCATCTTTTCACACCTGGAAACAATGAAAACAATAAATCCTTCAGAGGGTGGTTGTGAGGCTTAACTGAAATTAGGAAGTGAGAGTGATTTGACTGCTGTAAGAAGCAGAACAAACGTAAAGTACCCGTCACACATTTCCTCTAAGTAGAACCATCCAAAGCTAGACTGTCACGCCCACATGTTGGTGTTTCCTCCTGCACTTCGGATGACATCATTTCCTCTGTGATTAAAAGTAATCAATGCAATAACATATAGAAAGATGTTCATCCTCACTAATAACAAAAGATGCATATTAAAATATCAAGAGACCATTCTTCACATAACACGTTGGCAAAGATTCAAAAGGCAGACGACGCTCAGTGTTGGTGAGGGAAACAGGCTTCTTATATATAAACACTGTGGGTGGGAATATTAATTGACACAATATTTCTAGAAGGCAATATGGCAAGACATACCAAAAATTATGTATGGGCATACATATATAAAGGAAATAATTACTACTTACAAAAAAACTGTACAAATACATTTATTGCAGCATTCCTTATAATGCATAAAAATTGGAAGTAGTTTTTTATATGTTCTTCAACTGACGATTGGTTAAATAAATAAATAATGCCACATCCATATATTGGAATATGAGCAGTCATTACGAAGCATACAATAGAGCTATACATAGTCTTGTGGAAAGATGTTTGTATTAAGTTATTGAGTGATAAATAGAAAATTATTGAAAAGTACCATGGTATAATCCCATCGTTGCAAGAAAAACAATACAAATATTTTATAGCTACATTTTAAAAGTCTGAAAAAAAATACACTAGATGCAGTGGTTACCTGTGGAGAACAGACTGGGGGTTGGGAGAGAAAAGGTTTTTCAATTTATACCTAGAGGTACATTCTACTGAATGCCAAATGGTCAAGTGTTAAAATTCAGCCAAAGAGGAGGCCAAAGTGTATACCTAATTTATATGACAACTTTATCATCGCAATTTTACATTAAAACTATATTGAAGTTTGGAGGGCTGACCTCAAGTGTAACACAGTTTTCCTGGGCTGTCAGCTGAAAGGGATGTTCTGTGGCCTCTCCGCTAGCCATTTGTGTCACTGAAGAGATGGTCACTTTCAACCAAGGTAGGTGAGAAACAACGTATTTGAGGGGAGTCTCGTTTTCCTCTAACAGCGTCTTTTTTCTCCATTCTTTTCCTTTTCTCTATTATGTCTGAATCCAGATCATTTATCATAGATGCTGTATGCAATTTCGGAGTGTTTCCTCCTTTTGAAATGCTCGGGTGATAAAGCTGATGTTCTGTCTTTATTCATCCTCACAAGATGTGAAGGATTCTCAGACGAGGCTTTTTGCTTGAAAGATTCACGGCCTAAATAGAATTAAACATTTAAAAACTAAAAGCAGTTCTGAAAGGTTGTTTTGCTTAATGTCATGAATGTTATTACAACAAATAATTCTGTAAAATAAGATTTAATGACATAATCTAATTGTCTTAGTCAACTGAAGGCTGTTATAACAAATTACCATAAATGTAAACAGCAAACATCTACTTCTCACAGTTCTGGAGGCTGGAAGTCCAAGAGCAAGGTGCCAGCAGATTTGCTGCCTGGCAAGGAACCTCTTCCTGGTTCACAGGCAGTGTCTTCTTGTTGTATCCTCAGATACATGGTCTGTTATAAGAACAACTAGAGGCCCAGTACACAAAATTTGTGCACGGGGGGTGGGGATGTGTCCCTCAGCCCAGCCTGCATCCTCTCCAATCTGGGACCTCTCGAGGGATGTCCAACTACCTGTTTAAGCCCTTAAATGGGCAGTCGGACATCCCTCCCACAATCCAGGACTGCTGGCATCCAACCGCTCACCTGCCTGCCTGTCTGATTGCCCCTAACCACTCCCCTGCCAGCCTGATCGATGCCTAACTGCTCCCCTGCCAGCCCGATTGCCCC
>NW_005353460.1:1230535-1232969 GCF_000412655.1 Myotis brandtii
CCAACTGTCCTCCCCTGCTGGCCTGGTCGCCCCCAACTGCCCTCCCCTGCAGGCCATCTTATGTCCACATGGGGGTGGCCATCTTTGACCACTTGGGGCCAGCCATCTTGTGTGTTGGAGTGATGGTCAATTTGCATATTACCCTTTTAATTAGATAGGATAATCCCATCAAGGGGCCCATACTCATGACTTCATCTCCCCTAATTATCTCCCAAACCCCTGACCTCTAAATACCATCAGATTGAGATGTGGGGTTTCAACATGATTTGGAGGGAAATACATTTAGTCCGCAGCACTAATCTACCTTTTTGTCTTGTTATTTTTTAGGTTTTTATCGTATTTTTGGTTCCCAAAAAGAATATGAAGATGTCATATTTTTCCCAAAGCTGTCTCCCTAGCACATTCTCTCCTACCAATTGTAGTGTCAGCTTCTCCCCTATTTGTTCAACTATTTGAATGTCCATTACCTTTGTACATAAAATTAACAACTTCGACACTGAAATGTACTGCAGCACTTCACTCCTGCAATAATAAATGCACATTTTTGCTTCCTCTAGTTGACAAGATTTTAACATGTAAAACACAAAAGAGATCACCTCTCCAGGTTCCAGCTGGAGGGTTTGCCTCTATTTCAAAATGAATGTTTAGCAATTAATGAATCTGAATGCCACGCCTTGTTCATATCACTGCTGTTATTATGATTAGGTATGAAGCAATCACACACAGGTTCGGGGATGCCAGAAGTGACATTCACATTCACATAGACTATCTGGCTTTCCAAAGGCCAAGCCCAAAGCTGAAGCCAAATATCAGATTTGGGCAGAATAACAAGGCCCAAGTTGACCTTCAGTGCATTCTAACTTGTTCTTATCATATGGTTTGATTTGTTTTTACAAGAAGCATGTATTTCTTTTATGATTGAACAGATATTTCTATTAAAATCTTACACAAAAATACTAGCACCTCATTCTCCCCAACCTCTCTCCCCCCCCAAAAAAAAAAAACACATATGGGTAAGAATATTGGGTTGGACCTATAAATAGTTCCCAACCTTTTTGAATAGTGGTTGTGGTGGATTATACCGTCTTAGAGCTTGCAGTCCCCTCAGAGATCAGTGTTACCCACTGTGCCTCCCACTCAGAAGTTCCTGGCGGAGTCAGCTGTTTCCCCAGCATCAGTCCCCCTCATGCCACACCATGCTTCCTCGTGCTGCAGAGCAGCTGGCTCAGTCACAGGTCTGACACATCCAGCCCCTGTGCAAAACTCTCTAGGACGTCTTACACTGACAGGGTGAAGCCTAACTCCTTAAGGGTGACATTTAGCATCTTCTAAAAAATGGTCCCACCCTAGCTTTTCAGTCTCATCTCAGGCCCACCCTTTGCAAACCATGTTCCTGGTACCACAGACTCTGCTCCTCCTGTTCCCTTCATCTCTTCCTGGGGAACTTCTACTCATCCTTCAAGAGCCAGCATCAACATCACCGCCTCCATGAAGTCCTCTCAGCTACCACGTCGAGCAGAATTCATCTGTCCCTGCTGCCAGTCTAGACAGAAAGCCCCCCTCATTAACTGGCAATTCCCACTTCATTATTGTCTTGAATCCCCAGCCCTCTGCATAGATGTAGCCAATACTTCCTGCCAACAAATAGAAGGATTTCTGCAAATGTTGAAACAAAGAATGAATGAATGAATGAGTATATAAAATTAGTCCCAAATGTTTATGTGAATCTTATACCCATCCCTTTATATTAACGGGAATGTTCTGGATAGATGGCAAAGCCAGAGTTAGACATCACTGGACCATCAGTCTTCAAACCTCATTCTCCAGAGACCCCAAGTTCACAGTAGAGATGGTGAGGGCCTGTGGGTGCCAGGAAAGCTGGACCCTCCCTAGCCACCCACTTGGTGTAGAGCAGATCCTCTCTGCTTCTTACATCAGGTTCCCAGTGAGTGTGTGTGTGTGTGTGTGTGTGTGTGTGTGTGTGTGTGTTGTGGGGGGCTGGAGGTACAGCTGCCAGAAAACCACTGTTTGAACCAAGAGGCCACCATTTGATGAGCAGGCCCACTCTGAGAAGTTCACCTAAAAAGCGAGAATGGGAGAGACACCCAAGATGGCGGCATAGGTAAACACCAGAGTTTGCTGCCTCGAACAACCACTTCAAAAATACAACTAAAAAACGGAACGGACATCACCCAGAACCACAGGAAGGCTGGCTGAGTGGAAATTCTACAACTAGAAGGAAAGAGAAAAGCATACCCAGACTCAGAGGAGGCGCAGTGCGGAAGTAAAATACTAAGGTGCGGAGTGCATGCGGAGCGGGCTGGCGGCTGAGGGCGCGGTTGTCGTTTTCAATCGGGAGGGAGTCTCAGGCTCTGAGCTCCAGTTCCGGGCGAGTCTCTAGGGACCCAGACTCATACGGGAGAAGCGGGACTGT
>NW_005353460.1:1234601-1278810 GCF_000412655.1 Myotis brandtii
CCTATGGATGAGGACAGTGGGTGGGGAGTGAGGGCGGAGGGTGGGGTGGGAACTGGGTGGAGGGGAGTTATGGTGGGAAAAAAGAGGAACCAATGTAATAATCTGAACAATAAAGATTTAATTAAAAAAAATAAAATAAAACAGCATGGATGGGAAAAAAAAGCGAGAATGCATTGAAATAAAAGGTGTTGGCTTGAGAGTAGAGTTGGAGCTTCCTCTGAGACCACCTGTGTGTCCTTGGGCAAGTGCCCAGTCTCCCCACCTATACAGCAAAGTACCGATGCCTGCCTGCGGGTGGGGAAATGGGAGAGTTGAGGTCTAACAAATAGAAAGTTTGTAAAGTGCACCAATCTTAACTTTACAGAGCAATGGGTTTTAATTATATATGCCCCGTGCACTCTCCACTTAAAGCAAGATGTAGACCATTCACTTCCAGCACCCCTGGACTCCCACAGGCCCCACCCCACGCCTGCCCCCCAGTGCTAACACTGTTCTGACTTCTTTGCCCATAGATCAGTTTCGCCTGTTTTAACTCCATATAAGTTGAATCCTAAAGTAGGTAATCTTTTGTCTCCTTTCATTCAACATAATATCTGGCGTTCCATCTAAGAAGCCGTGTGTTTTCTTTAGTTGTTGAAACAGCCAAATAAAATATCAGAGAAGGAAAGAATTTAGAAAACATAAAAATATTAGGTAGTCTGTAGACTGTAAGCTCCTTGAGAGTAAAAATGATGTCTTATTCGTTGTTTATATTTCCATCCCTTAAACATATGCCTGACTCATAACAGGCACTTGACAAATTTTGGTTGAATTAAAAATTATTTTTATTGATAGACCGTCTGGCTTTTTATATCCAGTCTTTTCTTTGCCCGCAGCCTAATCACACCCCCTCCCCAGACCCCACTCCCGTCCCCACCTCCTCAACACAAGCCGGCCCCACTGGACTCTGTCCTTTGTCTCCCCTCTGAGGTTTCTCAGCTCTGTTGCTTCCCTCTCCAGACACCAAAATGACTCACTAGGTGGAGAGATGGGAGCGGAGGGAGTGGGGCTGAGCGGCTCAAAGGCCTAGACAGAACACTGTCAGGAGAGGATCCCTGGCCAGCCCAGGGAAAGAGCTGGAAGCAGCATGACTAGACTCGGTGGTCAGATGGAGACAGAGGCGGGCCCAGGGGGGACCTGACCAGGGCTCCAGACCTGCGAGCCGGAGCCCCCTGGTCTTTGTCCGAGGCCCACGATGTTCCCTGTTCCCTCCTCGATGTGCACCGCGGCCAAGTTTAGAGCTCACCCCAGCTGTCAGGGCACACTGTCACTCCAGCTGTTCCTGAGCAATGGGTTCCTGTTGCCAAGATATGGATTTGGTTTTAATAACAGTTAGTGCAAACACTGTAAATTTACTGCTGCGAGAGAGAGTTTTTGAAAACGTCCACTCTGGCTATAATTTTTCAGCCGCGCCAGCTGTTTGTGCTCAGCTCATACCTGACATGGTGCTTTGAAATAGCAATCACTGTATTTATAAGAAGGCAAGGACTCATAAATATGTCACAAGTGGAATATACAATGCCATATTTCACCATTTTCTATTTTAAAATTGTGAGTTATGGCTGCAGAAATGCACGCCCATTAAAGGTGATATGATGTATTTTCTGCCCTGTTCAGGAGTCCATCCATCATCGAGACAATAAAGAAAACCGCACTTACTTTTTTCCTGTCGTCTGTAATTTATGATCCCCAAAAAGCTGTAACCTTTTGGCAGGCTTTGCAGAAACCACTGCACTGTTAGCAACTAAATAACCTTTTATAAGGTTTTAAATGTGTTGCTACAGTCTCAATGCACTTGCTGTATTGATCGAGAAGATCTTGGGGAGAGAGAGGAAAAAAAAGAAGGTAGGGGGAGGAATGGAAGAAGATGATCTATAACAAGATCGATAACGGCATATAGATTGTTGAAAGATGCTTCTAATGATTTTTGCCAGCCGTCATCTTTCAGCACGCCACGCCCTATCTCTTAGGCTTTGGTCTTGGCTGGAATTGATTGACCTTGCTTTCCTGCTGCTGCCTCCTCCCTCCCTTCCTCCTGCTGAGCAGCCAGATGGGGAGAAGCAGAACGGATTGGCCCCCACAAGCTATTTGCAGAGAAGCTCTGAGAATGCAGAGCTGGACGGTGCCGTCAAGACGATCTCGGTGCACAGGTGAGGAAACTGAGGCCCAGCGAGCGCCTTTGTCTTGCCCAAGGTCAGGCGGCAATTTAAGTGCAGAGCTCGGGCTCAGATCCCTGGTTTTTAGTCCATCCTTTCCCAACTCTACCACCCCACGTCTCAGGTTTGCCCCGAGGAAGAGGGTGTGCTGGGAGCAGGAGAACGCATGCTAATTAGCTTCCAGAGCCTCCTGGCAGTGGGTGTAGTGGGAGGGTGACAAGCTAGGGAATCGGTAGAAGCAGCTGCATGGGAACCCGCCTCTCACTCCCCTGGGCGGCACCTAACCGGTCTGGATCTCTGCTACCCCACCTGTAAGATGGCAATCGTAATCTGCCCTGTCAGGTGGTAGAGAAGACTGGATCTGCTGTCTGGGCGACACGGAGCGCAAAGCCTGGCATATGGCAGGTGAGCAGTAAAAGTAAGTGGCTGTGGTCCTGCCCCATTCCGCCTCCTCCCACCGCCAGCATTCTCTGGGTTCTCCCTCCTCCCCTTGCCCCCCTTCTCCTCCAGGGCAATGGCAATGGACACATTCAGGGAAGAGCCAGCTCTGGGAGAAAGCAGGGTAATCTTTCCAACCACAGACCCTGGTGCAGCGGCGCTGCCTCAGTTGTCCCAAATGGGAGCATCTGAGGTGACGACGAGTCTTTCCCGCTTCCTGGGCATACGCTGAGCCAACCCCCGGAGCTCAGAGGCCAGGCCTGTGCAGTCCCTTTGCAGGCACCCACAGGAGGCCAGCGGAAATGGAGCCTTTAGCACTAGATTCTTGGTTGGGAAAATTTGCAGATAAAAAAAAATGTTGCTGTGAAGCAGTGGCTATTTCTCAGGGGACTCTTCTTCCAGACAGCCCTGCGTTCTCAAAAATCAGTGCTTTTCGCCCCAGAACGTGCCGCTTTGGAGCAGGAGTCGACAAACTATGGCCTGCAAGACAAATCCGGCCCAGCCTGTGTTTGTGAATCCAGTTTCATCACATAGCCACGCCCATTCAGTTAGGTATTGTCAATGGCTGCTTCGGAGCTGCCACTGCAGAGGGGAGCCCACAGCGACCATGAGGCGCCCGAGCCTCAGATCCTCACCAACTAAGCCCTTTCTGAAACCCCTTCCCTAGAGCGTCCCCAGCAACGACGCCACGTGGCACAGGGCGCGTCCCAGTAGAAAACAATCAATAGTTACACGTATGGCGATCGCTAGTTTACAAGAGCTTTCACTGCCTTGATCTTGAGTATATGGCCCGGCAATCTTGTGCAATGGATATTTGGGTTACTCCTGTGTTACAGGGGAGCAAACTGAGGCCCAGAGAACCGGGGCTAGTCAGAGGCAGAGCTGCAGACTGAGCCCAGGTGGGTGAGCTAAGAGGCTGGCTCCCCCACTCCCCACCCTGAAAGGGAATCCCCAGGCCCGCCGGGCCCCTCTAGTGCTACCGGTCACCAGCTGGTCATCTGGGAAGGTCACTTGGCCCCTCTAGACCTTAATGTCCTCATATCCAAAATGAGGAGTCACTAAAACACTCATCCTGAAAGATGCTGAGGGACACTCTAATCCAGTGGTTCTCAACCTATGGGTCACGACCCCTTTGGCGGTCGAACCACCCTTTCACAGGGGTCACCTAAGACCATCCTGCATATCAGATATTTACAGTACGATTCATAACAGTAGCAACATTACAGTTATGAAGTAGCAACGAAAATAATTTTATGGTTGGGTCACAACATGAGGAACTGTATTTAAAGGGCCAGAAGGTTGAGAACCACTGCTCTAATCACACAGGCACCCTCTGAAACATGTCTGGGGCAAAACCCCTGCTTCTTTCATCCTATCTGGCACCTGTTCCCCCTAGGACAGGCCTGAGGGGAAGCTAGAGAGTCAGGCCTGAGGGCAGGAAAGAGGGGAAGAAGGCCCTCACTTGTGGACTGGCCTTCCTAAAGCCCACCGAGTGCCCTGGAGCCCACACCACATCAGAGCAGGCAGACAGTAACACGCCAGGACTCCTGCCCAGCTCCTGGTCATTGGGCCCCCAGAGAAAGAGCAGTCTGCAAGGCCTGAGCAACCAACCACCTGCAGGGGGGCTGCCCCTCCTTCCTGTGGGGTAGGGCAGGGCAGGGGCCGCTAATAACAGGGGTAAGAGCTGTCATCCCTGTCACATGTCCTCCCCTCTTTCTGTGTCAAAGTCTCTCTCTCTCTCTCTCTCTCTCTCTCCCTGCGCTCGCCCAGAGCAACCCCCAAATCATTATTAACATTATAAATAAAAACGAGAGGCAAGTTATTAAATGTAAAATATGCAGAGTCCCTCCCAGAACTCGCAGGGCAGTTCATAAACGTGACGGCTTAATTTTGCTGCTGATCCAGCCAGCTGATGAAGCATCTCGAGTTCATGGGCTAATTGAAGTTGTGAACGAAGTGGAGGAGAGAGGATTGCAGTGGGGATCCGAAGAGCAGCCCTGGGCCAGGAGGGGGTCCACACTCCCCACCACATCGCTGCGCCACCCACCCATGTCAGGGGCCTAAGAATCCCCCAAAAGGGAGCTCCTTCACCGTGTTCACACCTCTGCTCCTCAGCTGAGCTCCCAGAGGCGTCTTTCTCCCCTAGAGAAAGGCATCTTCAAACAGGGGTCCTGGTGGTGGTTCTAGAGAGGGTTGATTTTAGGACTGGAGGGATCCTGGCTTTCAGGGGCCCTTACCCTCAATACCCAAGCTGAGTGGGAACAAACTAAATGTCCATCAACAGGTGAATAGATAAACAAATGTGGCACATCCATACAGCGGGATATCACGCAGGCATAAAAAGGAGGTAGGTACTAGCACCTGCCATACATGGCTGTTCTAGAAAACATGATGCGAAGTGAAAGAAGCCGGGCTCAAAAGTAACATGATGAATGGGTCCATGCACATGAAATCTCCAGAACAAGTAAATCCACAGACACAGAAGGTCGACTAGTGGTTGCCAAGGGCTGGGGAAGGGGAGAGTGAGGCGTGACTGTTCAGTGTGTCCGGGTTTTATTTGGGGTGATGAAATGCTTTGGAGTGGGTTTTATTTGGGGTGATGGAAATGTTTTGGGGCTAGATAGAAGTAATGCACAATATTGCGAATTACTAAATGCTACAGCATTGTTCACTTTAAAAAGATTAAATCGTGTGCTATATGAATTTTACCTCAATAAAAATAATAAAGAAAATAAAAACCCAGGTTGAGTTCTGCTTGACCCTCTGCATCCATGACATTGGCTCCAGTTCACGGGCTTCTGAGGTTTCAGTCAGCAAGACCTCGCCCCATGGTCCTGGCTCCCTGTACGAAAAGGAGTGACCAGCTGGCCTCCTGCTTCACCTCTTCAACCCTCCCCAGAGTCAAAAACAATGGCCAGCTTTTGCCCCAGTTGGGGGTTGTGGGGCAGAAGCAAGGGCCTGTGGGAAAGAGAACTCAGTGCGGCAGAAAGAACTGAGAGTTTGAAGTCAAAAGAACGTTGTTGCAGTCCTGGTGCTGCCGTGGTCTAGCTGTGAGGTCTTGCGTAAGTCCTGGCAATCTGCTCTCCTCACTATCCGCTCTAGGCCTTGCCTTCCTTGTGGATTGATTGTAAGCATGGAAGGAGATACTTTGCATCATCATTACTGGACACTCTTTAAAAACCAGTGTATCAACCAAAAAGTACTGATCAAATTCCTAGCCGTGTGCTAAGTAATGTGCAGGAGGCAGGAAAGGAGGGTCGGGAACGGATGGGAAGATGGAGAACAGGTTTGAGAGACAACCCCTGCCCTTCACATGGGAAGGCAACACCAGCACAAATGAACCCGTTGGAAAGCAAAGAACTTGACACGCGATCAGTACTGATGTGCCCATGGCTGGAGGAGACGCCGAGGGTTCCCAACTGAAGGCCCAGGGTCCTGGGTTCTAGGCTTGCCCTGCTGCAGGCTCTCTAAGCCATCTGGGAGTCACCTGAACATTTTGGCTTTAGTTTCCTTGTTTTTAAGATGAGGGAGTTAGATTTAAAGTCCTCAAAGATCCTTTCTGGCTTTAAAAACCTTATACTAAGCAAAATTAAAAGACAGACCAGGAAATATATTTTTAATAAATATGTCAGAAGATGGATGCTCTTAATATGTAAAGGGGCTTTTAAAAAAATCAATAGGAAAAAGATGAATGCCTCAAAAAGGAAAAAAATAGGTAAATAATACAGAATTTTATACAAAGATTTTCCTACTAATTATCATAAAGAAAAATTGAAAACCATCTTAATCCAATGCAATAAGAATACTTTTAATTTTAATCATGGTACAGTCATATTACATAGTCATTAACAGTCATATTTTCCATAATATTTCATAATAAAGTGTTTATAATAAAAGGGGAAAAGGAATAAAAACTCTCAGGATTCCAGCTTTATGTTTTGTTTTTCTAAAATTAAAAAAAGACAGTTATGGGTAGATGATAAATAGGCTAAAAGGATATATACCAAAAGTTAACAGTAGTTATCTCTGAATGTGAGTTAATAATTTTATTTCTCCTTTTTACTTTTATATTTTCCTGAATTTCTATAATAAACACATTATTTTATAATTTAGAAAAATGTTTACTCTGTGATACAACAGAAGAGCAAATTCAGGGTTTTATGCTTGGCTCCATTAAAATTTCATTCTAGCACCAAAGTGATAAAACGTTCACTAAAATAAATCTTCTAAGGTTATTAAAAATGGCCTTTATGAGTCTGCAACTGTTTCACTATAATAGCATCTATCTCAATTGTTGAGTAACTTATCTATATTTTCAGCTATTCCTAACATTTCTTGAAGACAGGAATCTAGTCAAATTTATTCATAGCACCAAATGCCATAATAGGTGCTCAATAAATGCTTGTTGAATAAAGGGTAAGAATTGAGAGATGATTGGTCTGAAAGAAATTGGGCAATAGAGAGTGAGCCGGGTGAGCCTTGAAGGATGGCTAGCAGTGGCATATTTATATATTTGTTCTTCTGTTCCGTGAACTTGCTAGGCCCCAAGCATTGTGCTGGACACTGAGAACACTGAGTTAAATAAGACACAGAGGCTCGCGGCTTAGGGACAGAGACAGACACGCACACGCACACCCCCAAAAAATAATGGAAATAAAATAATAAAACTAGAATGGGGAGCATCTGCTGGTGCTGGAGGGCAGGAAGAGAAGCCGAGAAGGGACCACGCCCTGAGGACAGTCAGGGGGGGGATGGGGAGGGAGGACAGAGGTCAAAACCAAGGCTGGGATGCTGGGGGAGAGGCAGCACGGGAGACAGCGCACTCAGAGTCCAGAGAACTCCACATCCTTCCCGTCACCCCCTCCATACGAACTCCAGATGGGGGGCTGTGGCACTAGAAACATGCACACCTTCCAGGAGGGCTCGTTGTGCACCTGGACCTGGGCTGGTGTCCCAGAGACAGAGCCCAGAGGACTCTCCCTGTGACTCTGCAGGAGTCCTGCTTCCCCACATGCTGGGCTGGGGATGCGCATCCAACCTTATGGGGGAAATTATTATTATTATCTTTGTAATTCTCACCCTAGGATATTTTTCCATTGATTTTTAGAGAGAGTGGAAGAGGGAGGGAAAGACAGAGAAAAACATCGATGTGAGAGAAACACATCGATTGGTTGCCTCCTGCACGAGCCCCAACCAGGGCCTGGGCCAGGAAGGAGCCTGCAAATGTGCCCTTGATCGGAATCGAACCCGGGACCCTTTGGTCCGCAGGCTGACACTTTACCCACTGAGCCAAACCAGCTAGGGCTTGGGGGAATTATTTTAACCTTGAGAAGAATGGTCCTGAAACTGGGGCGCCCATAACAATGCCATCACTTCATAGTATGAAGGACCAGTCTCTTTTCACGTGTGGTGGCTCCCTGGTTTTAAATGGGATTACCCTACCTGGTGAGCTGGTGGAACTTCCCCCAAGGAACTAATGCCCCGAAACTGTCTCCCACACACGAGGAAGGAGTTTTTTCTATCCAGGAAATGCCAGCATCTACCTCAGTGTCACAGTTGCCGGCGCTGATCTGGAACGCATTATTGGAGCGCAGGCAAATGTAAATTAACGTAGTCTTCAAGTTGGGCTTCGCAGCAAGGTAACGAAATGTTGACATCAGCCTGAAAGTCAAATTAGGCTCTGCGTTATGTGGTGTGACCTGAGGTGTTGACACCCTGGCCGTCTGCCTTCCGAGCTTCGGGAAAGCACGTGATTGGGAACAGAGCTCATGACTTCAGCTGCTTCCCAGAACCCCGCTGGACAGCAAGGCATCCCTGGTGAGCAAATCCGAGATGGTGCCACAGCCTCTTCCAGGAAACGCGTGAGGTGCGCTCCGCCGTTCTTCACACATTACAGAATATCTACATGTGTCTCACACTGTGGTAGGTGCTGGGGTGACCTCCAGAGGTAGAGAAGGTATAGATCTGGCCCACAGGATCTTCCCAAGACCCTCGTGGTCTCTAGCTACCAACCACAGCTCTCCTCATTTTGTTGGCCAAGTTGCTGTTACCACGTGTCCTTCCCTTCTCACCCCCCAATCACCCCTCAGTCCACTGCAGGCTGCCTCTAGCCCCACCTCTCCATGGAAACTGCTCCCACTGAGGACACCAGAAATCTCCTCGCTGTCAAACCCAATGATGGGGAGCATTCCTCTGATGACCCGACCTCCTTCGAATGTTCACACTGATGATGCATCATCACCCCTTTGTGACATTCTTTCCTCTCGGCTTGTGTGTCACTACTCCCTTATGGTTTTCCACCAAACTTTCTGGCATAATTTTCCTTAAAGCCTTCAAAGGCCCCCTCATCTCCCACAACTATCAATCCCAGTTTCTTGGCATAAAAGGCCTCTGTGACCCAGCTCCTGCCAGCCTCTCCAGACTCCTCTCCCCACCACTTGCTTCTCTCCCATGCCGAATGCTACAGCAACCCAAACCATGTATGACATCCCTCCAAACACCAGGCTGCCTCCTGGCGATCACTCGGTGAGCATGGCCTGTTTTTCAGAACCTAATCAATTGCCACTTCCTTGGTGAGGTCTTTCCCAACCAGCCCCCACCCTACTTACTCCAAAGAATGTCATCTACCCCTTCTCTGGACTACCTCCACCCACTCCCCACAATCGTTTCCACTACCACCCTGGTCAGTTGCTTTTCATTGTTTCTGTGTCTGTCTTGCCTACCAAGTTTTAAACTTCTTGAGGGAAGATATTATGTCTCACCCCTCTCTAGATCCCCAGCTGCTTGCACAGTGCTTAACTGTGCTTAAAACTTAACTGAATTTTTAAAAATACATATTGAACAATCTTAAGGAAAAACCTAAAGGGGAAGTGGTGCACAGAATAATGCCCTCCACCAAAAAGGCCCCCTCCTAATCTCAGGAATCTGTGGAAATGTTACGTTGAATGGCAAAAGGGAATTAAGATTGCAAATGTGATTCGAGTTAAGGACTTTCTGTGACCCAGCTCCTGCCAGCCTTTCCAGACTCCTCTCCCCACCACTTGCTCCTCTCCCATGCCAAATGCTACAGCAACCCAAACCATGTATGACATCCCTCCAAACACCAGGCTGCCTCCTGGCGATCACTCGGTGAGCATGGCCTGTTTTTCAGAACCTAATCAATTGCCACTTCCTTGGTGAGGTCTTTCCCGACCAGCCCCCACCCTACTTACTCCAGAGAATGTCACCTACCCCTTCTCTGGACAACCTCCACTCACTCCCCACAATCATTTCCACTACCACCCTGGTCAGTTGCTTTTTATTGTTTCTGTGTCTGTCTTGCCTACTAGGTTTTAAACTTCTTGAGGGAAGATATTATGTCTCGCCCCTCTCTAAATCCCCAGCTCTTAACTGTGCTTAAAACTTAACTGAATTTTTAAAAATACATATTGAACAATCTTAAGGAAAAACCTAAAGGGGAAGTGGTGCACAGAATAATGCCCTCCACCAAAAAGGCCCCCTCCTAATCTCAGGAATCTGTGGAAATGTTACGTTGAATGGCAAAAGGGAATTAAGATTGCAAATGTGATTCGAGTTAAGGACTTTGAGACAGGAGAGGACCCTGGGTTATCCAGGTGGGCCCAATCTACCCTATGAATCATCAACAGTAATGTAACAATGAAAGCAGGGCCAACGAAATTCGATGCTGCTGGCTTTGAAGAAGATACCCGAAAATGCCCCCTCCTAATCTCAGGAATCTGTGGATATGTTACGTTGAATGGCAAAAGGGAATTAAGGTGCAAATGTGATTCGAGTTAAGGACTTTGAGACAGGAGATGACCCTGGGTTATCCAGGTGGGCCCAATCTAACCTATGAATCATTAACAGTAATGTAACTATGAAAGCAGAGCCAACGAAATTCGATGCTGCTGGCTTTGAAGAAGATAGAAGGCCGCAAGCCAAGGAATGAGGGTGTCCTCTAGAGCTGGTAAGGGCAAGGAAACGGAGGCCCCCTAGAGTCCCCAGAAGGGATGCAGACCTGCTGACACCTGACTTTTGCCCGGTGAGGTCCATGTTGGACTTCTGACCTGCAAAACTGTAAGATAATAAATTTGTGTTTTTTAAGCCACTAGGTGTGTGGTCATTTGTTACAGCAACAATAGAAAAGTTAATACAAAAAAAAGGAGTTCCTGAACAAATATTGTAACTAAAAAGAGAAGGGGACCAGCCCCATCAAAGAGATGTAAATGGATGCCAGTGGGGTTCAGTGAAGTGAAAGGGAACTTTCAGCTGAGGGATCAGGCTACACTTTCTGGAAAAGATGGCATTAGAACTGATTTTTTTTTTAAGTATCTTTATTTTATTTTTATTTTTTGTTAATCCTCAGCCAAGAAAATTTTTCCATTGATTTTTAGAGAGAGTGGAAGGGAGAGGGACAGACAGAGAGAAACATCGATGTGAGAGAGATACATGGATTGGTGCCTCCTGTACACACCCTGACCAGGGCTGGGGAACCTGCAACTGAGGTACGTGCCCTTGACTGGAATCAAACTCGGGACCCTTCAGTCTACGGGCCGATGCTCTATCCACTGAGCCAAACCGGTTAAGGCTAGAGCTGATTTTTAAAGGGTTTAGATTTATAGACAAGGAAATGGGGGATTCAAGTACCGTCACTGGAGAGAGAAGCAGAGGCCAGAGGTCCTGAGAACAGACGGAGGTGCAGGCTGGCCAGGTTCTCCCCAGTGCAGGGGGCGAAAAGGGAGGCGTAGGAAACCAGAGGAGAACATGTCCTGTGTCCCGGCTCCTCAGACCCTGCCCAACTGAGGGCACAGCCCACTCCTCAGGAAGGCTGGCACATCCCCAACCCTGACCCGCATCGCATAAACCAGGCTCCGGTTTTCTCCCTGATTTAAATAGGCAAGAATCCACTGGGAGCCTCCCTCCCCAACATGTGAGCCTTGGACGGGGCTGGCATTTATAGCCTGGCTGGTCAGACAAGACTTGCCCACAGGAAGTAATTAGAGAACAAAAGAAGACAGGACACAATGCAAGAGCTAACGGGAATATCACTGAGTGCCAAAGGTATATTTTAAGTAGCAAATGCAATGGGAAGCCCATGAAGAAAGACATTATTGTTGACTGTTTTTTTCCGGGAAAGTTTTATGGACGAGGTGGGACCTGAGCAGACCTCTAAGGCGAAGAAAGCTCCAGAAATGGGAGGAAGGCAACCAGCCAGGGGGGTTCACACAGACCCAGCACCAGAGCCCTTTGGGTGTGGGGTGGATGGATATGGTTTCCTCAGCCAGGAGAACATCCCTCCAACAGCTCCTCCTTGTTGAAAAGGCGGCTGCTGCCACTTCTCCCTAGAAGGAGAGGTGTGGGGGTCTCTTGATAAAACTCATTCTTAGCCCAGCCAGTGTGGCTCAGTAGTTGAGCTTCAATCTATGAACCAGGAGGTCACAGTTCAATTCCTATCAGGGCGCATGCCTGTGTTTCAGGCTTGATCCCCAGTGTAGGCATGCAGGAGGAAGCTGATCAATGATTCTCTCTCATCACTGATGTTTCTATCTCTCTCTCCCTCTTCCTTCCTCTCTGAAGTCCATAAAAATACATTTTTAACTAAATAAATAAATAAATAAATAAACCTCACTCTGAGGTCTTGCTGTTGGCAGTTCCTACATGTGATGGGGGAAGCTGAACTAGGAATGATAGTCACTCTCCATGGTGCCCCCCATGAAATGAGGACAGTGGGAGTGCCTCCCTTCTGAGCTGCTAGTGGCCACCTCTGAGGAGCTTATCCACTTGGAGCCCATTCCTGTTCTAGTGTCAGAAGCACCACAGTCAGGAAAAAGGTCTGATCCCTGGGCACTCAGGGGGCCCTTCCCTTCTCGGCTTGGATGCTGAAATGGGAAACACACCAGAATGCCGCACCAGAGCATGGCTTTGGAGGACTCGGGCTTCCTCTGGCCCCGGGTCCCATTCTACTCGAACAGGACAAGGGGGGCATAAGGCCCAGGAAAAGCACAGGATTGCCTAGGAAGTGACTGAGTGAGTGAGCAGGAAGCCGAGCCTGGCTCCTATAAAATCTGAGCAGGAGTGGGGAGTATGGGTTACTTTTTTCTTTGACAAGATGGTCAGAGTTCTGTTCACAAGATAGACCCCAAAAGTCATATTGGTCAGTTATGCCAAAGGAATCATCCTTTTTCTTTATTTCTATTCTCTATCTTGATGGAAATGTTGTTCTGTTTTAGTTTTACACTGCCAGGAGATAAATAGAACCATGACTTGTATTTCACAATTTACATAGTGATTTCATGTGCATTTGAGAGCCCAGGCCTGTGTTTGGCTGCTGTCATTCTTTTCCCATCTGGAACGATGGAGGGGTTGTGTCTGTGCTCCTGCAGCCGTGGCCCTCCAATGTTATGTCATGCTCACTCTCCCACCACCTCCCAAACCACTAACAGGAGGTGTATCATAGAGGCTGAGCACCATTTTCACATCAGTCCCTGTCCATTCCCTTGGAGTGGGCACCATTAAGAACTAAAACCTTGAGCTGTGTCAAGGGCCCCCAGGCACAGAAGGATGGACCCTCTTGGCCTTGGCCACGCTAGTACATCCTCTTCCAAACCTCCCTGAGAAGAGGCTAGGGGACTCGAGATAGGAAGAAGGGCTTTTGAAAGGTGCCATGGGAAGTGGGGGTGGGTGAAAGAGACATGTAGGAGCCCAGTGCATAATTGCATAATATTATGTTTTAAACCACATGCCTTTTCCCAGACTGGGTTATTAAATTAATTCAGAACTTATGCTCACACTTAAAAGATTTCTGTCATATTTTGTGAACACGATGATCTCAGAGTAATTTGCACTGGAAATGTGTCATATTAAATCAGGGGCCCTAATAAACTTTATTACTAAAACTCCACATGGATCAGACGTGGCAGATAAACCATCCTACTTTTGCACTCACATTTATGCCATTGAAATATGGCTCCTCCTATGGGAAAACATAAATACACTCGGCAACATTCGCTCTACCCCACTATAAAGGTACCCATCCGGGCTAGAGGATGCCCATCCCACTCCCCCGCACAGAAGCTAGTTATGGGATGGAGACCGGTTGGCCCAGGCGAGATATTTCTTTGGGATTTTAAAGCACTTTGGCTTCCATGGCTCTGTGACCTTCCATTTGCACGGGCATGGCCTGTACGCTGGACTGTGTGTAACTGCTCAGAATTGTTTTACAGGCACGTGTGGTAAAAAGCACTGGATGGTGAGTTATGACACCTGAGTTCTTCTGGTTCTGCTACCAGCTGGCTCTGTGATGTGAGCACAAATCAAAAAGGACATGGTAATAGGAAGAGCACAGGAATTGGAATCAGAGGTTTATTTCCATCTAACAGATGTTTTTTGAAAGCCTAACATGATCCACGCCCTACATAAGGCCCTAGAGATACAAGAATGAATAAGAATGCAGTTAGAATCCCAACAGGATCATTTGGAAAACTCAATTAAATTATTATAATAATATGTGTATGATTCTATGGAAATGCTTTGTGATTTTTTTGATTCATATAAAAAATGTCTCAGAAAACCTAAGAAAATTCAGAATAGTGAGGAGGGACTTACATCACCAGATATTAAATACAAAGCCACCATATTCAAAACAGTGTGGCGTTGGCAAGCCTGGATACAAAATTTCAGCCAACAAACCTGTGGGTGGGGGAGTTGGGGTGAAAAGAAGAGAAAGGATTGAAAGTCTTTCTTTAGAGACTTTCCAGGAGTCACCAACACAAGCAGCCAAGCATCTAGCTTCCCTGTGACTCAAGGAAAAAAATTAACCAAAGAGGTTCTGAATTCAGGGAGCTGGGTTCGTCAAAGGACAGGACCTAGACAACAAGTAAAAATAGGGCAATTCTATGAAAGTCTACTCTTTACATGGTGAGACATACGATCCTCACCTTTTCCTGCTCTGTGTCCGGAATGCAAGCAACTGAGTACATGCTGCCACCCATCAACAGAATTCTGAAGCAGGAGACTGGATGATACTTCTCTGGTAGAAAAAAGCGACATATCCTGATACTAGAGGGATGCCATGAAAAGGGCCATGGGCAGCCGCATCGGTACCCCTCCCAGTGAAGCTCCTCCACTCAAACAGCCTCCACTTATGCCTGGATAGAGCCCAGGATCATCGGACCCTGGCGGAAATCCATCTCATAGAGGATACATTCAAAAACACATATGAGAAAAAAATGCCAGAAAAGTAGACAGAGCAATAATATCCTCAAGAGATAAGATGATTTCCCAGCCAGAAAGCAAAAGTAAAATGCTATTTAAAAGGCTCACCTTGAAAATAAGAAAGCTGTTAGAAATTAAAATTGATAACCAAAATAACATTATTAAAAATTTTTAAATTAAAAGTTAAGGAAATCACCATAAATTAGAAGACAATGACAGTAAATTAGAAAACACAAGTAGAAAAGTATGAATATCTGTGTGAACCCAAGGGGCCAAAATCCAAATAATAAGAATTTTATAAAGACAGAATAGAAAAATTCATGGAAAGGAAATTACTAATGGGAAAATTAAATAAGTTTCCCAGAACTAAAGGACATGAGGATATTCCAAGTGGTTAGCATAGTGAATTTTAAAAATCCACATCAAGGAACATCATTGTGAAATTTCAGAACATCAAAGGTAAAGAGGTGACCCATAAAACTCCCATGGGTCAAAGAAATAGGTGAAGGGAGCCAGTGCATATAAAGAAATAGGACTCAGAATGGGTCAAATTTTTCAAAAGAACTCCTAGATGTCAAATGGTGGTGGGTCTCTTAAAGTTATGAGGGAAGCACAAAAATCAGTTGTATATCTATACACTAACAATAGAAAAAATAAAAAATCAATTTCATTTACGATAACATAAAAACAAATAAAAGACAAAAATAAACTCAACAAAGGAGGCAATGACTTGTACACTGAAAGCTACAAAACATTACTGAAAGAAATTAAAGGAGACACAAAAGTGGAAAAGCATGCCCTATTGATGGATTAGAAGACAATATCAGTAAGATGTCAATGCAACTCAGAAGGATCTACAGGCCTTGACCAGGTAGTTCAGTTGCAGAGCATCATCCCGATAAGCCAAGGTTGCATGTTCAATCTCTGGTCAGGGCACATATAAGAACCAACTAACAAGGAACAAAAAATCAATGTTCTCTCTCTCTCTCCCTCTCTCTCTCTCTCTCTCTCTTTCTCCCTCTCTCCCTCTCCTTCTCCCTCTCCCTCTTCTTCTCCCTTCCTCTCTTTCTCTCAAATCAATAAATAAATTTAAGAAAATTTTTAAAGGATCTACAGATTCAGTGCAATGTCAACCAAAATCCCAACAACATTTATGCAAAAATCCATCCTAAAATTCATATGGAATCTCAGGGGACCCTGAATAGCCCAAACAATCATGAAGAAGAACATAATTGAAGGTTCCATATGTCCTGATTTCAACCCATAGTACAAAGCTATGCTAATCAAAATAGTGAGGCACTGACATAAAGACAGACATATAAACCAATGGAATAGAATAGGTAGCTCAGAAGTCAACCTTAGCATATATGGTTAAGGGATTTTTTGACAAGAATGCCAAGTCTATTCAACAGTCTTCAACAAATGATGCTGGGAAAACTAGATATCCACATGCAAAGAATGATGTTGGACCCTTACCTTACACTATGTACAAAAATTAACTCAAAATGGATCAAAGATCTAAGCAAAAGAGCTAAAACTATAAAACTCTTAGATGAAAACACAGGGGAAAAGTTTATTGACATTTTATTTGGGTAATGATTTCTTGGATATGACACCAAAAGTACAAACAACAAAAGAAAAAATAGATAAGTTGGACTCCATCAAAATAAAGTTTTGTGCATCAAAGGACACTATCAACAGAGTGAAAAGGCAACACAGAGAATGGGAGAAATTATTTGCAAATCATATATCTGATAAGGGATTGATATCCAGAATATATAAAGAACTACAACTCAACAACAAAAACAAAGAGCCCTATTTTTAAATGGGCAAAGGACATAAATGGACATTTCCCCAAAAAAGATATACACATGGCCAATAAGCACATCAAAAAATGCTCATCACTAATCCTCAGAGAAATGCAAATCAAACAACAAAGAGATATCACTTCACAACCATTAGGATGAGTGTTATAAAATTTAAAAATTTAACCTAGATAATAACAAGTGTTGGCAAGGATGCAGAGAAAGTGGGACCTTGTGTATTATTGGTAGGAAAGTGAAATGATGCAGCTGCTATGGAAACCAGTATGGCGACTCCTCAAAAAATTAAACATGGAATTACCATGTAATCCAGGTAATTCCACTTCTAGGTATATACCCAAAGGAAGAGAAAGCAAGGACTCGCACAGATATTTGTACATCCATATTCATAGCAGCATTATTCACTATAGCCAAACAATGGAAGAAATTCAACTGTCTATTGACAAATGAATGGGTAAGCAGAATATATATAGTATAGTCATATAATGGAATACTATTCAGAAATAAAAAGGAATAAACTAATGTTACTTGCAACAATATGAATGATCCTCAAAAAAATTATGCTAAATTAAAGGAACCAAGCACAAAAGAGTAAATATTATGTGATCTCCTGTATATGATATTTCTAAAGAGCGCAAATCTATAGAAACAGAAAGTATATCAATGTTTGCCTGGGACTAGGGATGGGAATGAAGATTGACATTAAATGGACACTAGGAGACTTGGGGGTGATGACAATGTTCTAAAACTGGATTGTAGTGATTCTTGCACCGCTATATAAATTTACTAAATTAATCAAACTGTACATATAAAATGGGTGAATTTTATGATATGAAAATTATACCTCAATAAATCTGAATATTTAAAAAAAATAGTGTCGGTTATTATTCCCAACGCTTACTGTATTATCCAAAGAGCTGTATTCTGAAATCCTGATCATGAGCAGGGAAGGGTTGCATGGATAAGGCAGACAAAATGAAAAAGATCCAATTGTTCCCTGAAGTACTTTATGACACCAGAAGAAAGAACTGCAGGCTTTGGGAGTAGCTCTGTCACAATCCAAGATAAGGTAGGCCTGGATAGAGCCAGGCTTCCCTTCCTGCAATGGGAAAATCATGCAGCAGCGCCCTGTGAAACTCCCAGGTGCTGTTTCTCAACCTCACCTTGGGACATCAGAACACCTTGGGACATCAGAACACTGTGGGACATCAGAACACCTTGGGACATCAGAACATTGGTGCAAAGTGCAGTCAGCCCTGGGGAAAGGGGCAGTGTTTCTCCTCACTCACCCACTGCCAATTTGCAACCTGAAGAAGAAAGGAGGGAGACGTCATTACAATACAGTGGTTAGAAAGGAGGGTAGCTGAATGTGTATGTGTGTACATGATTGTGTGTGTGAAAGTGTGTGTGCACGCATGCAGACAGTCAACCCCATATACTGAAAAGACCCGTTTGTATGTGTAACATGAAATATAAAGCTTCAGCACAATTATATTACACATTTTTAATTACTGGGAAATGATACGAAGGCAATAGACTCAAAGGCTATTCTTGATTGGTTGTTAATTTTTAAGTAGGAATGAATGTTACTTAAAAGAAAAAAGAAACTTCTCTTTTTCCATGGGCTTGCCCACATGCAAATTGGCAGAGAAATTCTCTTTGTCTGTAAAGACAAATGTTGAACTTAAGTTTGTGTAAAAAATAATTCTAATATAAGTAAGGTTTTTTAGAAGATAAAAAAACAGTCTAGAATGTTAATTTCAAAGTTTGCACTATATCGAAAGAATTGACATATTAGAAAACAAGTGAAAAATACTGTTACTGGCTTAAAACAAAAGCTTTTACCAGTGTCATTAGTTTGGGAATCAGTGTCCTTTAACACAACCAGAGCCATGTGTTTGTTGTCTTTTTGTTCAGTACACAGATGAGGAAGGTCAAGAAGGCAGAAGTCAACTCTGAGTGGAGGAAAAACCTACATAACACAGGTCCCCAAAGATAACTGTTTTTCTTGTATTACCAGTGTGGCCAGTTCCAGCCAGTTCCATAATCAGATTAGCCAAATATTTATGGAATTTCTCCTTTCCCATTATGGTTTAAAGATATAACAAATGATGTGAGTAGTTTGTATGGAAAAGTTGATGGAAGGCCAATGTAGGAGCGACGTTTGACACTGCCACTTTAGGCTGGCAACCTATGTGTGTACCCGTTTATGCATGTCTAAGATATGGAGGATAATTCCTACCACTCAGGATTGTCTTCGTAAGTAAATGATGTAACATCTGATAAAGCACTTGTCGCAAAGAGGCCACCCAGTAAATGGGGAATCATTTCCCCTTTCATTCCACATTTCACCCACTGTCTACCATCCTGCCCAAACACTCACACACACACACACACACACACACACACTTTACAGGTCTTACACTGAGAAGCTTTGATGACATTTTCCATGAAAAAATTAAAAGAAACCATTTTCAAGAAGAAAAAAGCCCAACTACACACAAGATTAAGACTGTAAAGGGCAGTTCTGCTCCGAGGGAAGAAGAGCTGGTTACTGAAAGCAGCCAAGAGACACCTTATTCCGCTGCCCTCCCCTGATCTGACAGGAATAGGATTAGAGGACGCCAGAGCACCCAAATCTGGCGAGGAATCTGCTGAGTGAAAGGCATAGCCTGGTGGACTTGGCTGATGATGAGGTCAAGGTTGCATATTCAAGCCCCATAAGGAGATTTATCCTGGCAACAATCTCCCTCCTGGCTCTGACCCACCCATGCATGTTTCTCATTGGATGGAGGAGCTATGTCTGGGGAGTGGGAAGAGTAAAGGCTAAATGCAATCTGTTCCCATTATCAGGAAAGCGGGGGGACTCAAAACATTGATACTATTAACAGTGAGGATAGAGGTCCTTTTCAATGTCTGGGGGGGGGGGGGGTGTTACAAAGAAGCAGGGCTCTGGAGTATAGAGAGCTACATTACTTAGATAAAACATGCAGCTGCTATAACAGAAGTCAAAATAATAGTGGTTCAATCATAATAGTTTATTTCTCTCACACATAAGAGTCAAAGTGTAAATAAGTCAGCCCAGGGTTCCAGTGCCAGGAAGAGAAGCCCCCATGATTTCTGGCTGTCAAAACCAGCAAGGAGAAAGGGGGTTGGAGGAGGTAGAAGAAGGTGTAGGGGGATAAATGGTGATGGAAGGAGACGACCTGAGGTAGTGAACACACAATACAATATACAGACGATTGTACACCTGAAACCTATATAATTTCATTAACAACTGTCACCCCATACATTCAATAAAAAGGGGGAAAACAGCAGGGATTGTGGCTGAGTGAGACAGAGGGTTTCTGGAGTCCCAGGCAGTACCATGGATGCGAGGCACTGCCTTCCATGTTAAAGGTTAAGTTGCCCCTGCTGGAGAGGATGCTAAATGGGACAGCAGACTATCCCTAAACAGACATCAGAGAGAGCACCCACCCACCAGAGCTGACCAGAGACTTCTGAACAAAGAATAAATGCATCCATCCACCACGTCCCCCACCGCTAATAGATTGTACACTCTTGCTCTCACTCCAACTTGGGACCATCCAAGAAGGCACCAAACAACTCATGGTTGGTTGGGTCAGAACAGGCAGCCTCCTCGTAGAGCTAGGAAACAAACTTCCTCACTCCAGTTATGTTCCGCCACTGCTGTCAAACACAACATGAATTGGAAGACGAGCAGCCACCCCACGCAACAGGCTGGATACAAGGCCTTTATTAAAGGGTGAGAGGAACTGCCCACTCTTCAATGTCATCAACTCTTCAATCCTGCACCACAAATCTGACTAATCCCCAAATATATTTCATCCCACATTAGTCTTCCTTATTTCATAACCCATGTCGATTTCCAATATTCTTTCCTGATGCATTTAGTTTCAACTCATAAGACACATTGGCTAGGGTGACTAACTCATCCTAGTTTAACCAGAACCTTTGTGGTTTGGGCACTGAAACTCATGCATCCCGAAAAAACCCCTTCATCTCAGGCAAACCAGGACAGTTAATGAAACTCTAATGACATCTAAGCTGTATCATCCTCTGCTGACATTTATGTGTTTAGACCAACAAGATGAAAAGCACTGAAAAAAATTTTAAATAGCGGTTGTAGTTCTGGAAAGTTCAAGTAGGGTCCAGCACTACAGCTCAGCAAGATGTTCATGGGCATTTAGGTGTGGCCAAACCAGGTTCCCTGGTTTTCATGGCAATTTCAGTGTGGAAAGAAATGGCTGTGGGTCAGCGCCCGCTTTTCTGGGCTCCCTGGAACAGTCTCTCCCATAAACATTTCAGATGAATTGCCAAAAGAGAACAGGGGTTCAGGCAGTGGTTCTCAAACCACAGTGCACTTAAGAGTAACCTGAAGAACTTGTTTAAAAATATGCTTTTCTGAGTCCTATCCCCAAAAAGTTTAGCTCGGGAGAGTCCAAAAGGCAGTCTTTTTAGCAAGAACTCTGGGTGATCCTGATGCATGTAATTGGTGGACCACACTTTCAAAACCTCTGGCATAGAGAGAAAGCTGCAACGCTGTTTACTTACCTCTCAAAGTCAGTAAAGCAGAACCGTGAATAAACACTTAGTGTTAGGACTGCTGTTATCTAAAAAGCACTTTTTTGTAAATCTTGAGATTGTTGGAGGACATAAAGCAAAGTATATCTAAGTTCATTGAGATAACTGTGCTCTACATCACACATGTGCTATGTAGTATATAGATCTATAAGCTATAATGTATACATAGATAACGGCATAACTGAGATAACATCCATTAAAATGACAGCATCTAACAGGCACTCGGTAAGTGTTTATTCCTATGTATGCCATGGTAGTGTGTTTAACATATGTATATTAACAAATCAGTAGTCCTGACTTAACCATATTAAATCTGAGATGGCCATAAAATAGCCAAATAAAGATGACAAGCAGGCAGTTGGATCTAGGAGCCTGCAGTTCTGGGATTTGGTCAGGGGTCAGGTTAGAGGTACAGATTTAGGGAATTATCTTCATAAAGCCTCCAGGGCTTCAATAAAACATAAGCCCCAGGGTCTGTTGGTTTAATGCCAAATCAAGGTCAGAGGTCCCATGGCCTCACAAGCATGAGCAGGCTCCCTACATGAAACCAGGAACCAATAGAGCTTAGACTATCCCTAAACAGAAATCAGAATATTTGTTCATCAGTTCAGGATAAAGCTCAAAGGCCATATGTGGAAATCCTTTGCCTCTTGAGGTAAAAACCCTAATTCAGTATCTCTCAGTACAGAAATTCTTAAGCCCCAGGCAGAGACAAACACAAAATTGTCCCATGGGCAGGCCCCCACACCCCAAAGCACACAGTAAAAAAAAAAAAAATTGACCACAGCCAACATCCCCAAGGAAAGAGGCACTCAGGCCAAAATCACAAAATATATGAGAAAGGCAAAACTATAGCAGGCAATCTACAAACACCACGCCACCAACCCCATCCCAAAAAGAGAAAGAAATCACATCTGCAGAGCTCGAGATAATAGAGCCATCCGAAAGGGACTTTGAAATTGGTTCAGTTGGAAATAGAAAATTATTAAAGGGTTTTAAGAAAAAGATGGACATGCTGAAAGTGGTGTTTTAGGATAAAGTGGCAAAGACATGCAGAATTCAATGGAGAAGGGTCAGAGTGGAGGCCAAAGAATAGCTAAGAGGCTTCACATTCACACACTGTACCTACAGATAGTGTTCTCTCCTCTTCTGAACTCCCCTAAAATTTAATTGGCACATCTCTTATGACCTTATGACCTCACCACTTGATTTTGTGTTTTATTGCTGCTTTCATATATGTAAAGCATGTAAAGAAACTTGCTGAGCTCTAGGCTCCTAGCAGTGTGTGTGTGTGTGTGTGTGTGTGTGTGTGTGTGTGTACCTTTCTGTCTTCCCCACAGCGTTCTGGGCACATGGGAGATGTTTCATAGATAGACAGTCAAACAAATGAACAAGAGCCATGTAGGAAACTGATCAGAACCTCGCTCTGTGGACCTCTGACTTGAACCGGAGCACAAAACCAAGCTGATGGCACATCATTAGTCCATCTCCTAGGACCTGATAGGCTCCCTAATCTGGTTCTCTTCTTCTTGGCCTACGTGTGCATCATCTGTCAATGCATCTGAATGGTAGCTGGATTCAGTGACAACTTTAAACCCTGTAGCCCTGGTGAAAATCTTTTGCTCTGTGTAGATTTCCCTGGTGTAGACTGCTATGTAACCTATCTTCCTCTTCAACCTGATTGTGAGTCCATAGGCATTTGACTGTATGTTAAAGTAGGCCTTGCCCTAAATCTGACTACCCCACTTCTAATTAGTTAGAACTGTTCCCTTCCATCTGGGAGGAAAAAGCCCAAATGTAATGACCACACCCTGAAAAACAGCAGTAACTTAAGAACTTATACAGGGGCACAAACTTGCCATACCAAATAGCATAGAAGCAAAGATTTCAGAACCTCTTAAGAGGCCCAGAGCCATATTCATCTCCATAGCCTTCCTACATGATGTTGGTAATGATAATGACAGTATGACAATGACACAAAGATATTATTTTATTGAACAACTAATAAGGCATGCATTGTACTAGTCATCTTTAATATAATCTGGCACATAATCCTCACAGAGGTCCTAACATGCCCATTTACAGGTAAGAAATTTGAAGATGAAAGAGACTAAGTCAGCCTTGATAAACATCTAGTAGATGTTGAAGCCAGGATTCAAAGCCAGGTCAGTCTGAACGCTGTTTGTGTTATTTTCACTTCTCCACACCACGTTCATTGCATATGCTTATAAAACAGCCAGTGGCAATCAGCCACTTTGAATCATTGTCTCAAGAACTTCCAATGATGAACATGGGTTTTGCAGCTAGAATTGTTTCCCAGGCGACTGGAAGCATTCATAGGCACCAGCTTCCTGAATTTTTATTCTAATCTCCTTCATGGCTTCTTCAAGAGAATGACTAAATAAATCTTCTCTTATCATGCTGCCTCCATTTCACTTCACAGAGAACAAACTGATCCAGTCCAGTTCCTGATTTTTCTGTCCCCAACCTAGACAGGCTTGTGACTCCTTCAACCAATAGAGTATGATAGAAGTAATACTGTGTGGTTTTTTAAGTTAGGTCATAAAAGGCTATGTGACTTACACCTTGTTCAGTAAAACATTCAACCTTGGATCTCTGAGCCACTTTGTAAGAAGTCTGACTACCTTGAGTCTGCCATGCTGTAAAAAAGCCCAAGCTTCATGGAAAGGCCATGGGCAGACACTCCAGTCAACAGTCCTAGCTGAGCCCAGTCTCATTATCCTGGTCCAGGTACCAGGCATGTGAGAGAAAAGGTCTCCTAATGATTCCAGCCCTCAACCATTCAAATCCTTTTAGCCAAGACACTAGACATCATAGAGCAGAGATAAGCCATCCCTGTTATGCTCTGTCTAAATTCCTGACCCACAAAACATGACTGTGGCCCTAACCGGTTTGGCTCAGTGGATGAGCGTCGGCCTGCGGACTGGAGGGTCCCAGGTTCGATTCCGGTCAGGGGCGTGTGCCTTGGTTGTGGGCACATCCCCCGTAGGGGGTGTGCAGGAGGCAGCTGATCGATGTTTCTCTCTCATCAATGTTTCTAACTCTCTATCCCTCTCCCTTCCTCTCTGTAAAGAATCAATAAAATATATTTTTTTTAAAAATGACTGTGATAAAATGATTGTTGGTTTATACCACTAAGTTTTTGGGATGATTTGTTATAAGCAACAGATAACTGGAAAAGGTTGAAACTACAAGGATGGATGGAAAAAGATACACAAGCAAACATTAACCAAAAGAAACATGGTGTATCTAAACAAGTATCAGACAAAATAAACTTTAAAGCAAGCAATTTTACTGAATTATATTTTCTAAAGGTGAAAGCGTTGCTCAACAGAAAAATATAACAATTCTAAATTTGTATACACACAATAGCATAGATTCAAAATATATAAAGCAAAAACTGACCAAACTAAGGGAGAAAAATATAGATCCACAAGTATAGTTTGAGATTTTTAACATATCTTCCTAAGAATATTTTTTAAAAACTGACATCATTCAAAGTATATGCTCTGATAACAGTGAAATGGAGCAAGACATCCAAAACAGAAAGATAAATAGAAAATCCCTAGATTATTAGAAAATTAAGAAATATACTTTTCTAAACAACCCATGGGTCAAAGTAAAAAGAAAATTACATTAAAATATCAAGCTTCTGAGATGCAAATCAAAACAACAGTGAGGTACTACCTCACACCTGTCAGAATGGCTATCATCAATAAATCAATGAACGACAATTGCTGAGAGGATGTGGAGAAAAAGGAACCCTCCTTCACTGCTGGTGGGAATACAGACTGGTGCAGCCACTGTGGAGAACAGTATGGCATTTCCTCAAAAGTTTAAAAATGGAACTCCCATTTGACCCAGTAAGCCCACTTCTAGGAATATATCCCAAGAAAACAGAAACACCAATCAGAAAGGATATATGCACCCCTATGTTCATAGCAGCACAATTTATAATAGATAAGATCTGGAAACACCCTAAATGCCCATCAGCAGATGAATATATTAGAAAACTATGGTACATCTACACAATGGAATACTACACTGCTATAAAAAAGACAGAGGCAGAGAGCATCAAACAGACTGTCAAATTACAGCGGGAAGTCTGGGGAGGGTTGCGGGGGGAGGTAAGAGATCAACTGAAGGACTTGTATGCATGCATATAAGCATAACCAATGGACGCAAGACACTGGGGAAGTGAGGTGAGGGCATGTGCCAGGGGGTAGGGGAGGCCAGGGGAAGGTCAATGGTCGGGGTGGGGGAGGAGACATAGGTACTACTATTTTTAATACTTTAAATAATAAAATAAAATTTAAAAAAAATATATATCAAGCTTCTGGCCAACAACAAAAAAGCCCATGAATAAAGACAAAAAAACAAGTCACAGAATAGGAGGAGATATTTGCAATAGATATGGAAATAATATGAACTGAATGGCAATGAAAATAACACATGAAAAATTACTGGATGACAAAAAGAAATAGCCAGGATGGTTTTAAAAAATTAACAACATCAAGTGTTGGCAAGAATGTGGAGCAGCTAAAACTTTCACACGCTACTGGTAGATATGTAAATAGGTGTAACAACTTTGGAAAATTGTTTTGAACTATCCATATAACATGGGCATACCATGACACTCCTATTATACCCAACAGATATGACTGCATATGTGCACAAAAAGACATGTACAGGAAAATTCACGGCAACTTTATTGACATGAGTCAAATATGAACACAATATAAATGTACATGAAGGAATGAATAAATTGTGTGATTTATACAGACAATGGGATCCCACTCAACCATGAAAAAAAGGACTACTAATTCACATAACACCGTGGGTGAATCTCACAAATATAATGCTGACTGAAAGAAGGCAGACACAAGAATACACACTTAATAATTCCAAAACTAAGCTGATAATAAAAGTCAGAACAGTGGTTTCCCCGCAGTGGGTGTGGGGGAAGAGTTGACTGGGAAGGGGTGTGAGGGAAGCTTTTGGAATATTAATATCACAGACCTTAATCCATATGCGGTTGCATAAGTATATACTTTATAAAAATTAATCAAGCTGCACACTTAAGATTTGTGCATTTTACTGGTATACACGTTGTGCTTTAATTCAAAAACATTTTTTAAAATCATAAACACAAAATTCAGAAGTGGTCCTTCCTGGAGGAGAGGCCAGGAGATGGGAAGGAAGCACAGAGACGCCTTAAATTTACATGTGTGATACATATAGTACATGCACTCTTTTTTGCATGTGTCAAATGTTACATTATGTGTCAAATGTTAATAATACTTTAGTAAAAATAAACTTTTCAAATATTTAAACCCCATGTGCTGAACTTGGAAAGAATTTTTAAAGTAAAATTAATATGTGACTTTCAGTGATATTTAAATATAGGAAGACAATTGCATTAATGTAATGTGTACCTTCAAGAGACCACTTTGAATGAGGTAGAGCAATAATAATGACAGGCATTGTTAAGGATACACTGTCTGTTGGGCACTGTTGTGAATACTTTACATGCATTTAATTGTCATATAACCCTATGAGGCCGGTACCATTATCACCCCAATTTAACAGATGGGGAAACACACACAGGGAGTTCAAGTGATTTGCCCGTGGCCTCACAGCAGGCAAGCAGGAGAGGCAGCATTTGAGGCTGGTTTTGAATTGCAGTCTGATTTCAGAGGCGACTTGCTTAACCTCTGCAACCACTCTGCCTCTTGTGAGAGGCACATCTATGATTTCTGGAAATTCTCAACAATTCCCAACTCCTGACAAGGCCTGAAACGGAGTTTTAGAGTTATAACACCTGCCTCATAGAGAGGGGTGTTGAGATGTAATTACAATGACAATGACAGTGAATCCCATTGTCATTAACACCAGTAACAATAACAAGAAACATTAAGCCCATACTGTACTATATTACAGAGTAGATTTAAAAGTTGCCATGATTGAACAGGTAACATGTTTCTCAATTCCAGACCTTCACTAAGAAAGAAGCAACCTCAATAAATTATCTTTTCTCTCTGAACTCTCTCCAGTCCTTTTCCAGTTTGTAGCATCTACTACTTTAAACAATGCATTCCATTTATTCATGACTTGTGTCTTCTCTCTCCTCCAGGAGGATAGGATTTGTTTCCAATCCTTCCTTGCCTCCTTGCCATGCACATTACTTTGACGTACTGAGTATACGCATGACATAAATAAATACGAGGTCAAACACCCCAGTTCTTTGTAAAAGCTTCCACATATCCCTTAACCTTGCCTATCATATCCCCAGGACTTAGCAAAAGGCCTGTGAGTTGGCCCAACCGGCGTGGCTCAGTGGTTGAGCATCAGCCTATGAACCAGGAGATCACGGTTCAATTCCCAGTCAGGGCACATGACCAGGTGTGGGCTCCATCCCCCAGTAGGGGCATGCATGAGGTAGTCGATCAATGATTCTCTATCATCATTGATGTTTCTCTCTCTCTCTCTCTCTCTCTCTCTCTCTCTCTCTTTTTCTCTCTCTCTCTCTCCCTCTTTCTTTCTTTCTTCCTCTCTGAAATCAATAAAAATATATATTTTTAAAAAGGCCTGTGAGTTGTAAATACTAAATATCTGTAAGTTGCTGAATACTAAACACCAAATTTTGGTTGAATGAATGAAATATGAAGGACAGATAATTCTCCCACGTTGTAAAGTATCTGTATACCATCCATCTCTTTGAAAGGACTTGCTGTGTGGGATGAGTCAACACATCTATCATGTCTATTAGAGGACTAAGGAATGCCTGCTGCATTACTGGGCCTTGATGATGGAATGAATGAGTTTACAAGAGAGTGATGGGCAGTTGGCTAGAGAGAAAATCCTGCAGTGGCCCAAGCATGTAGCAGTGATGGTGGTAGCCTATCTTCAGGATTTGCAGTGAGCAGTTCTTATCTATAATAATAAAAGTGTAATATGCTAATTAGACTGGACGTCCTTCCAGACGACCTTCCAGATGAAGCCAGGGCTGTGAGGGAAGCCCGGGTCCCAGGTGCCAGAAGCCAGTGCCGGCAGCTGGGGAAAGGAAGGCCTACTCTTGCACAAATTTTGTGCATTGGGCCTCTAGTCAAGTATAAATGTCTCAAGTATCGTTGAGAATTTTCTTTTTTGTCCAAATTTATTGAGATTTAATTGACATATGACATTGTACAATATATGGCATACGTGTTGATTTGATACCTTTACATATTATAAGATGATTATCTTCTTAGGTTAGCTAACACCTCTATCTTGTCACATAATTATCGTAATTATTTCTTTTTTATGGTGAGAAAATTTAATATCTCTTAGCAACTTTCAAGTATAGAATACAGCATTGTTAACTATAATCACCCTGTTATACATTATAACCCTAGAACTTATTCATCATATAACTAGAAGTTTATATTCTAACCAACATCTCCCACTTTCTCCTCCTTCTCAACTCCTGGTAACCACCATTCTGAGTTCAGCTTTTTTAGATTCTACATATAAGTGATAACATAGAATACTGTCTTTCTCTGTCTGGCTCATTTCACTTAGCACAATGCCCTCAGGATTGCCTTCTTTTTCAAAGCTGATTTGATTGATTGATTGATTGATTGATTGATAGCACATCTTAGTCATTCATCTGTTGATGGACACTTAGGTTGCTTCCTTATCTTCACTGTTGTCAATAAGGCTGTAATGAATGACAGTACAGATATCTCTTCAAGATCCTGTTTTCATTTATTTTGGACATATTCCCACATGTGGAATTGCTGGATCATATCATAGTTCTATTTTTAATTGCTGAGGAACCTCCATACTGTTTTCCATAGTAGTTGTACCAGTTTACAAAACTACCAGCAGTGTACAAGGTTTCCTTTTCTCCACATCCTAGATAACACTTGTTATCTCTTGTCTTTTTATGATGGCCATTATAACTTAGGGCGTGAGGTAATACCTCATGGTGATTTTGATTTGCATTTCCTTTGATTTGTAATGTTGAACACCTTTTTGTGTACCTGTTGGCCATTTGTGGGTCTTCTCTGGGAAAATATCTGTTCAGTTCCTCTGCCCACTGTTTAATCAGATTATTTGATTTTTTTGCTATTGAGTTATATGAATTCTATATATTTGGATATTAACCCCTTATCAAATATAAGATTTACAAAAATGTTCTCTCATTCTATAGGTTGCCTTTTCATTTTTATTGGTGGTTTCCTTTGCTGTGTAGAAACTTTTTAGTTTGACATAGTACCACTTGTTTATTTTTGTTTTTGGTGTCAAATCTAAAGATTCATTGCCAAGACTGATGTCAAGGAGCTTACCACCTATGTTTTCTTCTAGGGGATATACTCTTTCAAGTCATACATTCAAGCCTTTAATCCATTTTGAGTTGACTTCTGTGTATGGTGTAAGATGGAAGTCCAGTTTCATTCTTTTAGAATTTTCTTTCTTTATCTAATAAGAAGTCACCACAGGCTTCCAGTCTGGGAGTCAAATTCCTTATTGGGGTGAGGGGAAGACGTTCCCTTCCTCAGTTTCCCCCGCTCTGCTTCCATCTCTTGTTTCCTTTTGGGAATTAGTCCTCTAGCTATTAGGGAGGCATGTGAAGGCCCTTTTTAAATATGAAACATCACGAGTCAGAGTGAGCTATGCCTTGGGGCACCTCTGGAACCGCCATTTGGGAAAAGAGTGTTCTTTCTTGCCTTTCAAAAGCATGCCTTGTTCTTCCAAGCTGGTTGCTGGGCCTCCTTCCTCTCTCCTCCCCGCCCTTCACCTCCTACCCAGCCCCTGCTTCAGGCCCAGAATACAGCTTTCTCCCTACCCTGCTTTTCTTTTTGGTCTGCAGTGGGTGAGAGCCAGAGCTTGATCGCAAGAGCAGAAAGAACCTACAAAGCAACCCACAGAGCTAGGAGGAAAGCCCTGGAACAAAGTGTTTCTGGAGGATGCGCTCAGCAGAGTATGAGAACCCGGCACTCCAGTCCCACCTGTCTGTTCATAGCCTTTTATTGCGGATAATCAAGTTCTGGCCATCACACATTTTCATGTCCAATGCAGGGCATGCTTAGCAAAGCCCTGAGTTTCTATGTCTCTCCCCCTAGCCCCCATTCTCTTGGCTAAGTGACATTTGGGGGCTGTGGTAGGGATGGGAGGAAAGCTGAGGAAACAGAGGCATCACTCTCTGACTCTGAGAAAGTTCATCCACACACCTGCTTGTCTTCTAGAAGCATCTATTCACTTTTACCATTCTGGGTGAGTTTTTATGGCACCTGTCAACCACTTTGGGGCTCCTCTTCCAGTTACTTCTATTGAGGTTGATTTTCTCAGGCTCTCTCACCACCGCTTGTCTCTCTGTTTCTGTCTCTTGTGTCTCTGTCCAGCCACAGACCTCTTCACATCACTGTGTCTCTAGGTGTCGCTTTCTGTCTCTGTCCCGGGTGCCTCCTGCATCCTCCCGAGAACTCTGAGAACTCCGGGAAATGGGAAATGCCTGAGTGCACCCGCCCTGCTCGCTGCGCCAGCGCTTTCATCCCGATCCAGGTGGCTACAATCCAGTACAGGATTTACGGTGCCCTGACCCTGAGCCGTCAAGAAGGAACAGCCAGATTAATGGGGTGGGCGGGCTGGGGTAATAATCGTTTGTTTGATGTGACAAGCCTGATAGGCGTTGATTTACTTACAGACTGATGGGCTTTTAATTGAGCACCTCCATCCCAGTCACTTCAAAGGCAGGGGAAGTTGACAAGGGGCCCCTTTCAGGAGGGTTCCCGGTGACTGACAGCCCCCCTCCACGGACGCTCTCCTCGGCCCAGGATTGGACCTGGCGGCCTTTACCAGGCCCTCTGGCAAAGTAACACATTTTCTGTGTAACTCAGAAATGGCCTTTTGTCTGCAGCCAAGGAAGGCAGGCCCTGCTCAGAAGCCACCCCCCACCCCCACCCGGTCTCCCAGGAGAGTGAGGAATAGGATGCTGAGATGCTGAGACTGGTCTGGGAGGGGACCAGGGGACCAGGGGACCAGGGGTGGGATTCCGGCCTTCTGTGTGCAAAGGGCAACTTTGTTCTTACCCTCTTTTGCTGGTCCAGCTCTTGTCCACCTCATTTCTTCTCCTCACTTCCTCTCTCATTTTAAATCCTTCGCAGGTCTTGGGCCTCTTCCTACTCCTCCTCTTTCCCCTCCCACTTCCTCCTTCCTTCTCCCTCTCAGGAAAGGCCAGAAAAGGTGGAGTCAGCTTCTGCTGTCCCTGGAGTGGCCGGTGAACACCTGTCTCCTCCTGGACAGCCACCTTTCCCCTCTGGGCTGTGGGCTGGGAGGCCTTCTGATCAGGGCACACTTGGACTTGGTGGCCAGGCCTCCATGGACCCCTCCCTCCTGGAGGCCACACCACAATGAACAGGGTCACAGCCCTTTGTGAACAAGGCCGGCGGGACTTCCACTCCATTCTTGTTTGGTCTAGAAGAGGCTTTAATGATATAGGTTTAGTCTGTTTGATATTTTAGAAGTATTCTTTATTAGGGGAGTTCTGTCAGGATCTATTTGCTTTGGTTGTACTTGGTTGTTTTGTTTTGTTTTGTTTTGTTTTGTTTTGTTAAGTCCTGGCATATTGTTTGAGTCCTGCCATACTGGCTTGCTGAACTTCCCTTATTCGTGTAAGAAGACACACCCAAAATTTTCTCAGCTCACTTGCTGCTGGCTGGGCTGGGGTCAAAGGAGTGGGGGCAATGAGTAATGAACGCTCAGACCCCCTCCCGACCCGCAGGACAGAGTCCCCACGCTTCCTCACTAGTCAGGGGTCAGTGAGACCCACAGCCAGGAGCTCTCGTGATTGCCCCAGATGGTGGGCAAGCCCCGTTCCCTGTTTTTTTTCCTTCTCTCCCTGCACTAACTTGTCCAAGCTCACAGAGCCAGGAGGTAATGAAAGATCAAGTGTCTGTCTAGAAAGGCAGAGATAATAACTCACATTTGCATAGCATTGTTTAGTTTGGAAAGTGCTTTCACATATATTAGCTTAATTGATCTTTCAACAACTATGTGAGGTAATAAGTGCGATGTCATTATGCCCATTAGACAGATGATAAAATTGAGACAAAAGATACTGTGCTCCTAAGATGCAAAACCAGGTCTCTAACTCTGGTTTCTCCCACCAAGTCTGTTCCTTCCTTCATGGCACCTCCCAGCCTCCCAAAGGCTATTGGCCCATCCCTTTGGAAGCTGCATTTTCTTGCCCCAAAAGGTGGTTCAATCCTGTTTCCCTTCCTTGTTTTCTCCTTTTCAGGTACTCCCCTGGCTCCCCACCCTCCTGTTTGGATCTCCAGCCCTAGCCTTGGAAGGCCAAACCTCTCCCTTCATCTCTGTTCCAAAAGCCATTTCCATACCTTTCCTGAGAGTTTTATGCTCCCTTAAGATCTGCTGTCCCCCTGGCCGGTGTAGCTCAGTGGTTGAGCTTCAACCTATGATCCAGGAGGTCACGGTTTGATTTCTGGTCAGGGCACATGTTGGGTTGCAGGCTCGATCCCCGGTAGGGGACATGCAGAGGCAACCAATCAATGATTCTCTCTCATCATTGATGTTTCTATCTCTCTCTCCCTCTCCCTTACTCTCTGAGATCAATAAAAATATATTTTAAAAAAAAAAAGATCTGCTGTCCCAGCTCTCACCTGGTGTCTACACACAAAGTGGCCATAGTACAGCACCCGTGCTTGGCTCTCTGCTGTTGGGATGCATCCACTAAGGTTGTCTATCGCCATCATTTGAAGGTCCACCAACAGACTCCTCTCAGAGCCCAGGAAACTGAATAGTGTCTCTCTTGACCTGCTAAGGGGTAGTTTCTACTAGAGAGCTAAGCCCCTGGGCAGAGGCTTTGGAGAAACTGATCATGACTCCCTCCCCTGCCTCTCTGCCTTGGCTGTGTTAACACTGATGCACTTGAAGCCACGAAATGTGGTTTGTTTACATGTTGGTCCCCTCATTGGAATCCAATCCTTTTGGGCAAGTACATGTCTTTTCACCTTAATATCCCCAGTGCCCAGTTCACCTCATATCCTCAGTGCCCAACAGTGACATTTTTGTTGGAATGGTTGTTGCTGAAATATTTGTGGAAAGGCAGTATAGTGAAGCGAAAGGGTCCATAGTCTAGGATCACACACCCATCTCCACTGCTTGCCAGCTGGAGCCCTTGGACAAGTCATTTCCATTTTCTGATGCCTCAGTTTCCTGTCTGGAAAATGGGACAAACATAGCACCTACCTCATAAAGTGGCTGTGAGGACTGAACGAGTAATAACGTATTTCACCTAATCTACAATGCACCATTATTTTAGATCCAACAAAGAAAGAAAAAAATGCTGTGAAATAATGGGTGACACATGCTTTTTTTTTTTAAATCAATGTCAGGGACGTTAAAATGTGGGGAAGTGCATCTTAAAATTGATGAAATGTGTCTGCGCCGAACACTTGATTCGCTGCACACAGCACATAATCATTAAGTAAGAGCTACTGTCGGTGTTGTTGAATTGCATTCTCACAAGAACCCTAGGATGAGTGAGGCCATTTTCACTCTACAGCTGAGGAAACAGAGATTCAGAGAGATGAAGCAGCTTGACCACGCTCACAGAGCCAGGGAGCCCTCCACAGGCTTTTAAACCTGCCTTTGAGGTACAATAATCCTTAGTATTACAAGAGCTGGCAGCCACCCACCAAGCTACCAGGGAGTTAGAAGCTGGGTTTTGTTCTCAATTACATTAACTTTCCTTAATCTCCGGGTTTTTTCCCATTCTGGTATAATTACTCTGCTTCTCCCTCCCCCTCCTTCTTTGTACTTGGCTCTGATCTTGTTACCTTTGGGTTAATGGCTTCAGGTTTTACTGTATCTGCATTTTGAGGGGTATAAATAAATATAAAGGTTAAAAATAGCCTTGAAAGATGACATGTATGAAGAAAAACTGAAAGAGAATATGCCCACGATCACACGTGGAGATGTATAGACTCTGCGTGGACGCCCTGAGAACTGCCCACAGTGCCCGCTCCAATCCTACCACTGAGACACTCATGCCGGTGCCCTGATAAAGTGCAGAGCTCAGCTTGCCTCTCAAGCTTGGTTATCTGCCACACCACACTTTTTTCCCATAATCTTCTGAGACACTACGGGATGGATGGGGGTAAAAGGGAGTTTAGGAGAATAAGGGTGGGGCAGTTAACTTCCTAGGACCTTCTCTGGCTCTGCTTGGTACCTCACCACCACCACCAACAACAACCCCCCTTTCACCTGCTTGAAGGAGTGTTTCTAACTCCCCATTGCATTGAGTTTGCTGCAAGGGGGGGGAGGGGCATCCCATTGGCTCTAAATAGAACCAATGTAAAATTGTGTCACTGCTTTTAACCTCAGAAAGGGCACCTCCCTCCAGGATGCATTTTATTTGGGGTTTTGCAGGGCTCTCCCCACAACCCGGGGGCAGCCCAGGACCGTGACTCTCAAGGTCTCAGAAAGATGCCACTTGCCACTTCTGCATCAGTTCCCAAGTGAGGAACCCCAATTTCCTACCTTTTCTGCCAAGCGTGTTATGCTCATGTTAAAAGATAATGACTACAGTAGGGCGTGGTATTGTCCTGGGTGTTTTCTTCCCAAGCAGGGACGCCAGGGACTGGCTAGAAGATTGTACTTGTGGATTTGCTTGGGTTTTTCAGGAGAGGCTCAGGGTGGAGAGGGTTTTTCCAAAACTTCTCTCAACTCTCTCACCTGCCCTGAGACCTGTTTGAGTAGAGAGTGGGGCTGACAGTGGTGGGGCGTCTAAAAGCACAACTGCACGAGGGAGCTTTGCTGTGAGCAGCAGGAGAGCACGCCATCCCTCAGTGCCCCTGAATAGGGCCCACTGTTCTTCCTCCAGGACTGAATAAAATGTACTCTAGGCTCCCGTGCACCAGACAAAGAGAGATAGATCAGCAAACGAGGGGAACGATGAAAATGGGTGTTCGGCTATCCATTCACGTAGTACACACAGTTCATCTCCAAGGCTCCCAAGAAAGCAGCCGCACACCAAATCCCTTCCTACGCTGTCTGTATCTGAGTCTCCTGTGAGATAATCCTCTTAATGGAATATTTAAGAAATCGGATATAAATCACCAACCTTTTATCTCACCTGAAAAGTCATACTCCATAGGCCATATGGTGGACATGTCTGTCTACATAAAGAGGGTTGCAGGTGCCTTTTTGAGCTGATGTTACCATGTTTTTAGGCTCGATATGTTTTTCAATATCAAAATCTATTATTTTCTGGCGACCTGGGTGCAAAAACATAAATTTTAGAGATCAAAGCCCAGAACATAGATGCACCTGGAGACATTTCAAAGTTAAAACACTGGGGCGGGGGGGGGGGGGGGGGGGGGACTTTTTTGTCATTTGCAACCAACAAAAAAATGCCTATTGTTATGATGCGCTCATAAATAACTTGATTTTGGCATATGCTTTAATACCAAACAGAAGATGAATAAATTAAATTTGATTTACAACCTTTTTCATTTTTATTAGCATGGCTCTGAACGGTTTATGTAAGGGACGTGCCAGAGCAGTTATGCCAAATGTCTTAAGGCGTTGGTATTGATATTATATAAATTAAGGTGTTTTAATTTGCATTCTTTAATTAACTAAATACTGGCAGAAAAATAAAACACAAGGGCAGCCCTGACTTATTGCCGCTATTAAACTGCTGACGTCTCTGAAAAGATGCTTTAAGTAATCCAATTCATGCAGAGTGGGGGAAGGAGGAGGGATTAACACTCTTATTTGGCGAAATAGATTGGAGTCTAAGAAACCAATACCCTGCTTTGCTTGCAGGATGGTTTAGGGCAGTGGTCGGCAAACTCATTAGTCAACAGAGCCAAATATTAACAGTACAACGATTGAAATTTCTTTTGAGAGCCAAATTTTTTAAACTTAAACTATATAGGTAGGTACATTGTTATTAACTTAATTAGGGTACTCCTAAGGCTTAGGAAGAGCCACACTCAAGGGGCCAAAGAGCCGCATGTGGCTCGTGATCCACAGTTTGCAGACCACGGGTTTAGGGGATGGGGATGTTCTCAGGTCTGAATTCGTGTCCCCAAGGAAGAAACTGACCAAATGCTGTAACTATCCAGGTCTGAACTACAGAGTCAGAGGGCCTGGGCAGGGGCCTGGGCTGGGGGATCTGAAGACCTAGGCGGTCTCACCACCAATCTAGGAAGAGACAAGCTGGTGGCTCTCAGATCGACGTGATCATGTCCAGAAACCAAGGAGAGAAATCATCAAAGATCCTTCAGCAAAATTAGCTGCTTCTGGTCCATCCTTCCCATCACACGTAAGTCCCAAAACACCCTTCTAAAAAGATGTGCCAGAAGCATTCCAATTCCTTTCCATGCCCTGGGTCCCGCCACCACCTCCACAGATTTTTTTAAATTCACTTTAAACTGCAGCTTCTTTCTCATCCAAATTCATTCTTCCTTTTCCCTACTTTCCCTTCTTTGTTCTTGACTTTTGCTCTCTGCTTCTACCCTCCCAGAGGATCAGAGTCAAGCCTAGTAAGGGCTCATCTTCTGTAATTTTCCCTCCAAGCTTGGAGGGAGAAACAGCTATAAAGAGAAGGTTACAGTTTCCAGCTGTTGGCTGTAGGAGAGAGATTTCTCCTCAAGCACAGATGAGAACACTGACTTTCTCTTCCCTAAACCCACAGGGGCCTCAATGAGCCATCCATACAACAGCCTTTACCGTCCTCTTGCCATCCTGAGGGTTTCCGACTTGCTTGCTCTGCCTAGACTGGGAAGCATCACAGATAGCTGTTGACTAGAGAATTACACGGGGAGAGGTCAGGTTGGAAAGCAGAGTTCGCCTTTCTCCCGGCCCCATGAGATGCCTGTACACTGGATGTCCGCGATGCCTTTGCACATGCTTTCTTACAGCATCGTGTGTGTCTTCTGAGCGCCTAACAAGAAGCTCACTCACCAAGGGCCAGCGGCCCAACCTCTAAGCACGGTCATTATGTAATGCCCCTCCCCCAGCTTTCCTCCTGGGTGCTTTTCTCTACTTGCTCCAGGAAGAAAGGATGAATTCCAACTTTATTAAGGAAAATATCATCCTCCCTTGCCAGCATCCTATCCCCCCATCCCACCCTCCCAAAAAAATCGCACTTTCTTGTCGTTTCCCATCTTGCGGCTCTGTCAGTTGTTTTAAAACAGCTGTTTTAAAACATGTCTCCTGTCATAAATAAGATTGTTGTCATGCATTTTGACTGCAGCGCTGACAAATTCACCGACTGAGCGAGAAGAGCAGGACCTGTGAGAGCCCTTCAGGCCTGATGTGAAACAGGAATAAAAATAAGAAAAAGACACAGACTCCTCAGGGTTTTTTAACTGCCATAGCTTTTCTGGTTTGGGTTATTTGGTGAGTTTTTTTATCATTTGTTTATCAATTTAAGGAAATTAAGAGTAAAAACAAAGGCAGCTTGACAGAAAGTGGTTGTGTTTAACTTATCAGTGTTTGGTAGGGAGTCCTGAGAGAGGGGCCTCTGATTTCCTGAGGGAAGTTCTTCAAGACCTTAGAATTTTACTTGAGACATCCCAGCATGTAAGTTTCTCCTGATTCCACAAGCCCATCAACACTCTACCCAGTCCGGAAGGTTCTTCCTAGTGTCACAGGGTCCAGGTCACTAACAAACATGAGTTTTGACTCAGTGACCCAAGGAGGCCCAGGACAGAAAGTAAGGAGATAAAAGAGGAGCTCAAAGAAGCTGCAGGTACCAAAATGCCTGGGGAGTGGGCTGTTCTTTTTTATTCTTTTCTTGGCAAATAGTTGCTAAAGTAGAAAACTTACCATCTCATGTACCCATGTCCTTTCGTGCCTTTGAATTTTTCAGGTAGTACCCATTCAAAAATCTATACTAATAAAAGGGTAATATGCTAATTAGACTGGACATCTTCCAGACATCCATTCAGACGTCCTTCCGGACAAAGCCACGGTGGCGGTTAGGGGTGATCAGGCTGGCAGGGGAGGGCAGCTAGGGGTGACCAGGCTGGCAGGGGAGCAGTTAGGGGCGATCAGGCCAGCAGGGAAGGGCAGTTAGGGGTGACCATGCTGGCAAGGGAGGACAGTTAGCGGCGACCAGGCTGGCAGAGGAGCAGTTAGCGGCATCAGGCAGGCAGGCAGAGTGGTTAGGGGCAATCAGGCAGACAGGCAGGTGAGCAGTTAGGAGTCAGCAGTCCCAGATTGTGAGAGGGAAGTCCGACTGCCAGATAGTCAGTCATCCAGCAGTCAGACATCCCCCAAGGGGTCTCGGATTGGAGAGGGTGAAGGCTATACACGAATTTCGTGCACCAGGCCTCTAGTAATAAAAATAAGAACAAAATGAAGACTTTTTACCTGTCTTGGTGAGCAATCTACTAACAGTAGTTACTGATTTCATGATTTGATGTCTTTTAATGCTTCACAGGCCCCATTCTGGAAATTCATGGTGAGGCCTGGAGATGAACCTCTCCAGACACTACCAAAACCATTGTATGTGCTGTCTTTGATGAGAAACTCTGCCTTTTCATGAGCATGATCCAAAATAAAGACCGTACCCTTTTATGTAATGATGTTTACTTTGAATTTATATTAGTTCACACAAACACTCCATCCATGCTTTTGTTCTGGCCCTCCGGTCCAGTTTAAGAACCCATTGTGGCCCTCGAGTCAAAAAGTTTGCCCACCCCTTGGTCTAGATAATCCAGAGTTCTAGAAGACTGGCTCAGGAACTGACTATTAGTTCTGCCACTTTCTAGCTGTGTAATTTGGGCAAGTTACACATCCTCTCTGAGCCTCAGTGCTTCACCTATGAAACAGGCATGATACTAGTGCCCACTTCATCAGTTTGCTGTGCGAAGTAAATGAGTTGTGGCACATAAGGTGCTCAGAAGTAAGCACTCACTAAATGTTACCATTACCCTGGGTAGTAATAACTCATTGTCTGCTAATCACAACTGAGGTGTTGACAGATTGCTAAGGTATGATTCCTTCCAGCAGTATTTGGAAATACTTAAAAGAGGAATCTCTAAGAAACGTGAAGACCCAGAGGAACAAAGTAGTCAAGGGTGAATGCCCAGGGCTAAGGCTGATGTATGGGGGGCAGGAGGAGGGGCAGGCAGATGAAGGCTGGAGAACTTCAAAAGCACACCTACTTGCATCCCCCTCTCTCCACCCGCCTGCCCGCCCTGCCTATCTCCCGGGGGCTGATAGGAGATAAATGAAATCACTTCTTCAAAGCACCCTACTCAAGGACCCGGATCAAACACCAGAGCTTGAAGATAAGCTTCAGTCTACATTTCCTTTTGTCCATTCCTTCCCACCACATCTCCAAAGGAAATTCTAGAGGGAGGAAAAGTAGTTAATTCCTCCTCTTTTATCAAAAGGCGTTACCTCCCCTTCCCGGGCAATGGCTGGTGATAGGAGAACCAGGGAACTAGGGAGGGAGTTGGGAAGGCCTCTTCTCGGCCCTCTGCCAGCGTTAGCTGTGTGACTTCAGACTCCCCCGTAAGTTCTCAGAGCCCGGTGCTTCATCTGTCAAGGGGGATAAAAACACCTGTCCAAAATAACTCACAAAATTGTTATGAGATGATGAGTACAAACATGTATTTGGGAAAAGATACTCGATGCTTCCACAGTTAACATGTTGAAAATTACATAGTCATCTACCTTGAATCTTTTGGGGAATAAGCTGAGCTGAGATATAAATAAATAGCCCTTTATATGTAAAACTAGAGGCCCAATGCACAAAATTCGTGCAACAGTAGGCCTTCCTTCCCCCGGCTGCCGGCACCAGCTTCCCTCCAGCACCCGGGACCCGGGCTTCCCTCCCAGCCCTGGCTTCATCCAGAAGGTAGTCCAGAAGGATGTCCAGAAGGACATCTGGTCTAATTAGCATATTACACTTTTATTATTATAGATTCTTATTCATTCACCAACATTCATTGAGCACTTACGGCATTCAGGCTGCATGGCTTCTCATCCCAGCCCCACCTCTTACCAGCTGGGAATTTGGAAAAGTTAGTTAACCTCTCAGGGACCTCCACTTCCACCTCTGTGAAATGGGGGTAATGACAGGACCTCCCTCCTCAGGCTCCTGAAAGGATTAAATGAGATCATGTGAGCAAAGTGCTTACAACAGTGCTTGGCTCTCAGTGACAGCTACTGTGATGATGATAGTGAAACACCCAGCCAGGCCATAAGAATACAAAGAGAATGAGGACAATGCAGAAGCATTCACAGTCCAGTGGGAGAATGGACAAGTAAACAGACAGATGCCAGGTCATAGGTATAGTAATAGAACGTAATGGGAACTGTGAGAACAGAAGAGGGAGCTACTAGACTCTAGTAACTAGAGTGTGCTTGCTCCCTACAAGGCTGGCTGTTCTTGCTTTCACCGGATTGTTCCTCTTGCCCCCCTGGCCCTCTGCTGCCCGGGCTGTGTCTGAAGCCTGGGATGAGGCCTGCAGAGGAAGTGCCTCCCGGTGCCCTGAGCGCAATGCGCTACATCAGGGCTCCTGGCCAAGGCTGTAATTGCCAGCCGCTGAAAGATATTAAACGCCAGGGAGGAAAACCAAGTTCTCTATGAGGCCGACTTTTCAGAGTTCTTACAGCTTGTAAAAAAAAAAATGTAAATAGTTACCCAGTGAGATATTATTTCATGTTGTTGCCATTAGGGTGTGAGTGTTATGCAGAGAGAGGCGATCGTTCAGGCAATTCCGCCACAGCAAGGACGGAAAACTCCACATTAACCCCACACAACAAATCTACCACCTCTCGCTCTCAACCTGACTCAGGCATTTTTTTCCTGGGTGGTGAATTTTATGTAAATTGAAGTAGTGAAAAAAATCTATAAATATGCAGAATTTCCTAAAGGATTTTTCCTGATGGCTTGGGGGAGAGGGGCCATTTTTTTAAAGATACATTTGGAGGCGGGGGGAAGGGAACTCATGTTGGTGGCCTTCTGGGGCAGCATTGGGCCTTCGGGTCCGTTGGTTGCCAGTGCTGAGATCCTCTGGGTCCAGTTGCCTTGACTGTTCTCTGGAGCAATTGCCCGCAGATGCAGGTGGCCCGTCACAGCCTTCATTGACCTGGGACTTTCTCTGTGCCAAGCAATGGTGCTGCTCACTCACAGGGCAATCTGAGGAAGGCCTGGAGGCCCCTTACCCATACATCTGCACTTTCGGCAAGGGAGAACATTGCCATAGGCCCTGTCCCTGTGCAACATTGTCTTGCATGGACTTTTCAACCACAACCCTAGTGCAGTTCTCTGCCCACAAGTGGCCTTCAATAAACTTGACCCAACTGAATACTGTCTTATTCTCTCCCCAGTGACAAGGCATTTCTTTGAAAACTGTCCTTGCTGTAAGCCACTAGGGCCCTATTTAAAACTCTGTGTAAGTTAGCATTTCAGCTAAGTGATTGTCAAATGCTGATTATAATAATTGTCTAGTCGTGTTTTAATTAGGCCTCTGGTCTGGCTTAGTACGGTTGTCCATTTTCTCTCCTCAGGCAACTAGATGGATTCAGCCAAAGGAGCCCTGATGCCCTCACCAGCACCCAAAAAGAAGGGTGTCCCCACTACCTTGCTAGCACCTTCCAGGAAGGAGCCTTGTCTCAATCTCAATGCTGTCTGGCACCCACTGTTCCCATCAGTGAATTCTGCTGTGGACTAAGGGACTGGCGTTTCTTTTTAAGGACAATTTATTCTTACCTAGGCAAATTCCCAACCCTCCACCCCGAGCCTGGCCATCCTGTCCTCATCTCTTCCCTTCTCCCTCCCTTTCATTCATTCACTGCCCTTTTCCTCTCCAAATAGAGAGTAAATATTCTTTCCTCCTCCATTCTCCTCCTCTCTCCTTCCTGCTGCCTCCTGTCCCTCTCTTCCTTCCAAAGTCCTAAATGCCTTTCCTCTCTCTACCTCCCCTCTGCTCCCAACTGATTGCCCATTAATCACTCTTAGCACACATATGCTTGGGTCCTGGAAGGATTTCTTGGCTGGCTCTCACAGCTGAGCTGGTTACGATAGTCGAGAAGGAGTCTTTCATCTCTTACTGCCTCCGAGGTCTCCGCTCTTCCCAACTCTTCCTCCTCCAAGGTGCCTACAAAGGCCCATCCTCTTCCACTCTGTAAGGCCTTCTTCTGTTCTCTCTCTGCATAGCACTCTCCCAAAGGCCAAATGGCCCTGAAGGTGGACCTTTAACTGTAGTGTTGGCACTGGCAGCAATGTCAGAATGCACAGAGGCTGGCAGGGGAGAGGCAGGAGGAGGGGGATAGAGACCACACACCCCTTCTTGTGCCCCTCTTGCCACAATATGGAAGACAACCCCAGTTGGGGCATCCCTTGGAATTCCTTCTAACCTGACTTTACCAGGAGTAAATCGGGGTAGGGAAAGCCAGTGGGATTCCTAAGAGGTCTGTACCTACTGCCCAAAAAACAGCACAGACCCAGGAGTAGGTTTAATTTACTGTTTGATTGAAATGGCCTTGGGAATGGTGCCTGCTGTCCCCTTCACTGAGCATGATACAGGTTCATGGCGGCTATTTTTTATTTCTGTGTGATAGTTCTTTCTCTTTGAAGAATCTTTTTTGAAATCACCTACCTTGGGTTCTCATGCTGTCTCAAGACACAGATCAACGCGGCAGAGTCAGGGACAGTTAGTCCTGGAGCAATATGCCCCTAGTGACAGGCCTGACAGTCAGAGTGATGGATTGGGGCTGAGAAAGTGGTACTCGAAGCAAGGCAGTGACACCAGCGCGCCTCCACTGGCCGCGGAGAGCAAGGAGAAGTGGTCTCCCCAGAGGCCCGCGCACAAAGGACCGGCTACACCCCCTGATGATCTTCGGACTGGGAACTTTAATGTCATACTATGACTATGTAAAATCTCTGCCAAGTGCGAAGCTGGCAATGCACACTCCATCCGAAAGACGCGGGGAAGAGGAGAGGGGAGAGGAGTGTATTGTTATTTTTAATACAAAGTTTTTATTCCGACGTTTCCCTGGGGAAAGGTAGTACATTTTCTTTTTCTCCGGTGAGAAGAAAAGGATGGGGGGGCGGAGGGGGGACACACATCTCTAGAGTTTGTATCGACGTACAGCACTTAGAGAGTTCCCTACCTCCTCTGGGATACTGGCCTCTCCAGTGATCCCAGATCTCCCTCGCCCCCCCCCCAAAAAAATAAAAAATAAATAAAATAAAATAGCAGCTATGAGCAGTGCACTGAGGGAATTTTACGCCTCTAAACAGGACACGATAAGAAACCTGAAACACTCAAACACCGACCCTATAAATCAATGCGCAGGCACCGCGCGCCAGGCGCGTCCGGGTGGCGCGCACAGCCCAGGGTACCCCGTGCTTCTTCGCCACCATCTCACCCCGGAAGGGAGTCCTCAGACTTGCAGGCTTCGGACAGGATGGGCTCAAAGTTGTTGGAACGGCTGACGTCGCATCCCGAGAACCAGGGATGCCTCTGAGTCTCGGGTGCTTCCGAGTGAACACACCCGGGAGAAGCCAATTCAGGGAACGGAACTGGACCCGAGCAGAGCCCAAGCTGGGCCGGAACAGGGCTGGGGCTCAGGAGGCGCGGCCTGCCCCCAGGCGGCCTTCGGGAGAGGCTTGGACTGGGCAGTGAGGGAGCCACCGCCTTGCGCTCCTATCCTCCCGCCCCCAGACACTCACGGCCGGGCTGTGAGGCCCCGCCAGCACCTCCGCCCCGGTAGTTTGAAGGAAAAGAGGAGGAAGAGCGGCAGGAAAGACAGCGGAGAATAGGGCGCAGAACCCAGGATCCCGGAGAAGTCTGGTCCTCGGTGGAACACCCCTTCTACCCCCTGGGCAAGGGCGGCCCAGTTGGGGGGAGGGGAGGAGTACAGCGGCCGGTAAAG
>NW_005353460.1:1279476-1281111 GCF_000412655.1 Myotis brandtii
TGCGCCAAGCTAACCGGCTCCCTATCAGGGTCCTGAAGATGCTGAGCGCTCACACCGGCCACCTCCTGCACCCGGAGTACCTGCAGCCGCTGTCTTCCACTCCCGTCAGCCCCATTGAGGTCAGTGTCTTGGTCTCTGCCCGCCCTGCGCCGTTCCCATTGCGCCCACCACTGCCGGGCCCACGGCCCCACTCCCTGCACCCCGTCCTCGGGCGCGACGCTCCGGGCCGGCCACACTGGCGGACCGGGTGCGGAGGGACCGAGAACGGAGGTGATCAGAGCCCACGCGGTTCTCCCAGGCTTCTCCGTGAAAGGTTCCCCTTCCACGCGCGCCCTTCGGGGCTACGGGTTTTCTCTCGGATTGGGTTTGCTCTTGGCGTCTCCCACTAGGTCCTTTACTTTTTCTGGCATCCAGTTTCTAGGCCAGAGATGATCTTTCCTGGGTCTTTCCTGCCCCCACCCCGCCGCCACCACCACCACCACCACCACCACCACCACTCGCGCCCGTCCCACTCCGCCTCTGTCCCCTCGGGTTAGAGCGCACGACGCCCCGGCACTCCCGATCCCGGGGCTTTCTTCCTCCCCGTTCCCTGGGTGCGCTCCCGGGAGAGGGGGGCTGCTAAGCGCGCCCACGGCAGCCCAGGCTTTAGAAGGCGCTTCTCCGGGTTTTTGCCGCGCCGCGCCTCCTCCCGGAAACCCGTCCCAAGCGAAGTTCCCCAAACTGAAGGAGTAAGTTTTCCCTGGGCTTAGAGGAGAGGGAGATGAGAGGGAAGGGGGCAAGTCGCAGCCCCGACTCCAGAGGCGTCACCCTCGCCCGCGGGGGCCGTTGATGGGCCACTTCCACTGCCCCTTTCCCCGGGGCCTGTGGTGCGCTCTGGGACCCAGCGGGGCCAGGGATCCACCAACGGGCGACGAGCAGAGAGAGCGCAGTCCTGCCCAGCTGCGCCGCCCACCGGGCGCGCTCAGACTTCTCCCCCAGGCCTTCTCTCTCCCGTGCCCACCCGGCTCCCCAGGCACCCCACCTACCCGGCTGGCCCTGTCGGTCTGGTCGTCTCACTCCCTCTCCCCGCTCTTGCCACTGTCTCTCACAGCTGGACGCCAAGAAGAGTCCGTTGGCGCTGCTGGCCCAGACTTGTTCGCAGATCGGCAAGCCGGACCCGCCGCCCTCGTCCAAGCTCAACTCGGTGGCGGCGGCAGCCAACGGGCTGGGAGCGGAGAAGGACCCCAGCCGCTCCGCCTCGGGCGCTGCCTCCGCGTCTGCGGTGCTCAAGCAGCTGGGGGACTCCCCCGTCGAGGACAAGTCCAGCTTCAAGCCCTACTCCAAGGGCTCCGGCGGCGACTCCCGTAAAGACAGCGGCTCCTCCTCTGTGTCCTCCACCTCCTCTTCCTCCTCGTTGTCCCCGGGAGACAAGGCAGGCTTCAGGGTCCCCAGCGCCGCCTGCACGCCCTTTCCCCCGCATGGAGCGCCCGTCTCCGCATCTTCGTCTTCCTCCTCGCCTGGTGGCTCCCGGGGCGGCTCCCCGCACCACTCTGACTGCAAGAATGGCGGCAGCGGAGAGATGGACAAGAAAGACCAGGAGCCCAAGCCCAGCCCGGAGGCTGTGTCCGTGAGCCGCGGGAGCAGCGGGGAGCCCGG
>NW_005353460.1:1281124-1281467 GCF_000412655.1 Myotis brandtii
GTCCCCCTACAAACCCGGCCACTCGGTTTTCCCGCTGCCACCGTCCAGCATAGGCTACCACGGCTCCATCGTGGGCGCCTACGCCGGCTACCCCTCCCAGTTCGTGCCTGGCCTGGATCCTAGCAAGTCTGGCCTCGTGGGAGGCCAGCTGTCGGGGAGCCTGGGCCTGCCCCCAGGCAAGCCCCCCAGCTCGAGCCCACTCACCGGGGCCTCCCCGCCCTCCTTCCTGCAGGGATTATGCCGCGACCCCTACTGCCTGGGAGGTTACCACAGCGCCTCTCACCTCGGCGGCTCCAGCTGCTCCACTTGCAGCGCGCACGACCCAGCCGGGCCCAGCCTGAAG
>NW_005353460.1:1281785-1285310 GCF_000412655.1 Myotis brandtii
CTGCCACCTGCACCTCCCCCCGCCCTCCGCCCCGGGCAGCCCCGGATCGCTGTCCTTGCGGAGTCCACACACTTTGGGGCTAAGCCGGTACCACCCCTACGGCAAGAGCCACCTATCCACAGCTGGGGGCCTGGCCATGCCGTCCCTCCCCACAGCCGGACCCTACTACTCGCCATATGCGCTGTACGGACAGAGACTAGCCTCAGCCTCGGCACTTGGATACCAGTAACTACAGCTCTTCCTCCCACCCGCTCCCTGACCCTCCCCCAGCCTCCTGGCCTGGCCGCTGCAACCTCCACTACTGCTTGTCCTGCCAGATGTCCCCGCCCATGCCCTCCCCACTGGACTGTGTATTTATTTACTATAATGTTAGCTTACAAGCTGGGAATATAAGTGCATTAACGGCCCACACGAGTCAATGGTATGCAAAAAGTCTGTGTTTTCCCCAAATAATATTAATCACACAAGTAACTACATGCTCCCCGTCCCACTTCCTTTATTTTTTCCTTTTCTTAGATATGTTTTAATTTGTTTTCCTTTTGCTTTTTTTTTTTTTTTTTTTTTTTTTTGGTTTGGTCTTAGGGGAAGAAGGAGAGTTGGGGTTCTGGGGTTCTTCTCTTTGTTTTGTTCTCCCTTCCTGGGGAGTTTCTTGCATGCTTCTTAACCATTAAAACTACATTTCCCCCTTTTCCCTTCATTCCCTCATTTTCTTCCATTTGAGGTTCTGTTTTTACCTTTGTACCAGAAACAGAGAGGAGATATTTTTTGTAGCGTATTTGGAGGGTGCGGGGAGGGGCCTTCGTGGCAGGAGGTCTTGCCTCTGTTGACCCAGAACTCTACTCTGTGACTTCTCCCCTGCAGCCCTCTCCTCCCAGGGTCCCTGGTCTTTGCCCTGGCCCCCTAAATTAGAGCCTTTCTTCCCTACCTTGCTCTGCGTACGGAGAGCCCTGAGAGAGGGACCCCAGTGGCCTTGGACAGAGCCCTTCTGCTTCCAGACTCTTCTGACCCCAAACACTGCCCGCTGGGTAGGAAGGAGGGGAGTGGTCCTATAGGGCTCATTTTATTCAATTAAAAGTCCTAGAAGGCCTTGCCGGCATGAAACTTTGCTTTTTATATTTTGCAAAGTGCTTTTATAGTCATTGTTTTTCTCTCTGTTATTGGGGCAGTGGTCCCTCTCCTGGCAGTAGGGGGTGGCGTCAGCGATCCTTGCTAGATCCCTCCAAAGCAGACCAGTGGCACTATCAGCGGGCAGTACAACCTTTTAGCTCCGTTGGGGGAAGGTTGGACGGTAAAGGAGCATACAGATCGCAATAGCCCCCCTTCATCCCTTCCCAGGCTTGTCCCAACAGATTCCCCAAAGCTGGGGGCTTCCTTGGGCTCCCTCGGTGACTGGGATTGAAGACTTGGGCCCTGGTCTTCTCCCCACACCGTCCCTTCTCTTATGCAGCATTGTGGGGAGGCTGCGGGGCCTCTCTGGGATGAATAGAGCTCTCCCTTGGTAAGACTTATTTTGTTAATAAATGAAATACTTGGCTATATTCACACCGTGGTGTGTTTCTCTCTTGCCTCATCCACCACCCCACTTCCAGATACCCAAGCAGATGCCCTTCTTTTATTCTTGTTTAAAATACCTTACGGTTTCCTTCTCATGTTTCTGGTCAATGACAAGTTTAATGTCTTTCCTTGAGAAAAGGGGGAGAAAAAAACTGCCAGCGCATTACAAATTACATAAAACCACCTTTATTTTTTTTCCACTTGGTTATTTACTTTCCAGCCTCACTTCAAAGGCCTTAACATTTCCTGGGGACAGGGTGGAGAGTGTGTACATGTGGATTTTCCTCTGGACCTAGATTCGAGGTAAGAGGGGCTGTGAGGGAACCAGCCCCGAGACTCAGGCCTCAGGGTGAGCAAAGACGACGTGCCTCTGGCGCCACCTGGTGGCGGGCAGCTCCTGGCGCCTGCCCCGACGGCACCGTAGGCGCTTCCCACTCTAAAGGCGAGGGTTTCCTCTTTGCTGACAAAGCCTTTATACACCTGAAACCGAAGGGTAAACGCACCTGCTGACGGGGGCGCTTCGCAAGGCTTGGAGGCTCCCTAATGCCCGCGCCGGGTAGCTCATCCCAGTTATGTGCGCTCCCAGAGACTCCTCCACGGGGGTTGGGTTTTGCTGAGAAGTCGGGGCGATTACTCGGGACCTTGAAATCACTCTGGGTCCTTGTTTTCTTGATCTCGCACGACTGACACTGACTTCGTCCTCGGGCAGGCGAGGGTGGGGTGCTGTTTATCAGGATGGTGGGAGGGGGCCACCTCCCACTGCGCAGGGAGTCCCCGAGGCCGGAGGAGAGGACGCGCGGCTGCGGGGGAAGGCGGGGCCTGAGCCACGGCCTCTCTGGGGCTAACTCTTTCCGGGGCCGAGCCGGGGACGCCCGCCGAGGCCCCCAGCGCAGGTTGCAGGTTCCGGCTGGCGGACCCCTGGCGCTCAGCACCGCCGGCCGGGGTCACCTGTTGAATGCACTTCACCATGGCCTGCCTCGCCCCCTCCTGGCCGCACTCCTCCCCGCCGGCACCGCGCGGCCTGGGGGTCTGTTGCTGCTGTGATGGTGTTTTGCGTTGCTTTTCCTGAGGCATGAGATGTATTGGGGCAGTTCGTGCTCCACTGTGCGCTTCTGAAACATCTGCAGACCCGAGGTCAAGTGCGGAAGGGATGGGAGGGGTGCTGGAGAATATGGCAGCGCGGGCCTCGGCCTCATTGGGCGCCATCCCCTCCGTACTTGGCAGAACCTCGGCACGAGATGTTTTTGTAGAGTTTGGGGTTTGGAGGGAGGTTGCACCTGTATCTTTGTTTCTGGGAAAAATTCCTTCATTAGTCAAGAGAACCTCAGCCTTCTTCTGCAGGAACTATGGGTGCTGGACACCCTAAGACCCTAAGCGTGTCGCTGGAGAGGGACCAGGGCTGCTGGCATCACTGGCATCAGGGAAATGCTGACTGGCACTGGAGAAGTCACCCACCACCACCACCACCACCAGCTCAGGCTCCTCCTGGGGAATCGCTGTTACCGGATTTCTCAGAGTTCAAATTGGCCTGAATCTGTAAGAGACTTGAAGTGTAGTGACTTGCTTTAATTTTCCTTTTTCTCTGTTGTGTTTGCTGTAGGTGTTTTCCCACCTTCCTTTTCTCTCAAGTCCCCCCTCTTTCCTTCAGTGCCTTTTTTTTTTTTTTGTCCTTAAATGTGTTTTTATTGACTTCAGAGAGAGGAAGGGAGAGGGAGAGAGAGATTGAAACATCAATGATGAGAATCACTGATCGGCTGCCTCCTGCACACCCCCTACTGGGGATAGAGCCTGAAAACCCAGGCATGTGCCCTGACAGGGGAATCAAACTGCGACCTCCTGGTTCATGGGTGGATGCTCACTGGGCCACACCAGCCCAGCTCCTTCAGTACCTTTTAAATTCCTATTAAAACCACTGGAAATTGCTCCCTCTGCAGGGGGACTTAAACTTTCTCTTTCTTAAACTTTCTGGTC
>NW_005353460.1:1285349-1304744 GCF_000412655.1 Myotis brandtii
CAAGCTAAGGACCATCCACCTCCTCTTGTTGGGACCATAAGAAGGAAGAATCGGAATCTCTAATAGCAAACTTTCCATCCAGCAAAAGCAGCTTTTCTGTAGCTGCCCGGCTGACAGTGAGGTTTGAGAATGCAGGTTAGACACGCCTCAGACCAGAAAGGTGGCCCCAAATTCCATTGTGATCACAAAGGGTATAGGCATTGTAGTCCGGAGTGTCCCTGTTCTCACCCTGAAATGGCTGACATTTCCAACAAATGTGGCTGTTTTAATTAGCTGACGGGGAGTTTGTTACTGTTAGTAGCTAAATTCTCATTAAACAAAGTTGCTGTTTTAATAGAGATAATACTCCCCACCGTTTAATTTACATAATTAATTCATCCAGCAACCCTTCTTTGAGCATCACCTCCACCTTCTTCTCGTCTTAGCCCTCCTCCCCTTCTTCCTCCTCATCTCTCCCAGGCGCCAGAAGTGGGCCTGTGTTCCTAAGGCCCCCGGGAAGGGTGGAAGCCACAGAGCTGGAACTTGAGACGCTGGGCGTTCCTGGCTCCAAGTCACATTTTCACACCTCTTGCCTGGTTATTTTTGTGGCCTCGTGGGCAGCTGTGGGAGGAAGGGAGGAGAGAGAGGGGAAAGACTCCCCCTCAGATATAGGTTTGACACAAAGAGAATTTCGTGACTGTTCATTTTTAACTTCACAATCACACCCCCCCCCCACATACCCACCTCCTAAGAAATCTGTAGCCCACGTGGGGGTTGAGGGGTCCATCACCACCTTTAGGCCATAACTGCCTGGTCCTACGCAGCAGCCTGTGATGCGTCTCTCAGGATCTGAACTAACTCCTTCCTAATGTATGTCTGGGTTACCTTGGCCTTCGTCTGAAAATAGTCCTTTGGCTCTGGGCTTTATTAATCATTCTGTAGGGGAAGCTGCACTCCAGTTTCCTGTTTGATTTGATTTCATTCATCCTGTCTTTTTGTAAAATAGATGGTTGAGTGCATCTGATAATGTATGGTTTAATTTGGCGCACTATGGGTTTGAATTACCATTTTCATAATGTGCTGTGCATTAATGTGTTACATCATTTATAAAGAGGAATGTGCTGGGTTTCAAACTTTTCTCCTGAAAGCCAAAGTCACCTAAAAGAAACAAAGCCAAATCACACCCACCCATCTTCTTACCTCACTACCAGAGAAACTCCTGCCCCCACCCCCACCCCGTGAAACCTGCCAAGGCTCATAAAACCCAACATGAGGCTTTTGTGTTCACATAATGCAGGTGGGTGTCAAGGTTTGGGGGGAACTTGCACATGGCTGCCCAGGAGCCATCAATGGCAGCACAAAGCTTCCCCTCATTATTACATAACAACAGCTTTGCAGCCAGCACCCTTTACGGAGACCTCCAGTGGACGGCTCTCCCTCAACCCTAATCCCAGCACTCCCTCCCCAATAGCTGTAATAACACCAGCTGTCTGTTACTCAAACTCTGACTGAGGAGGAAAAAGCACTGATTATCCAAATACAGTCATTAAAGGGGAAATGTGTTTTTAGGACTGTCAGAGTGATTAATGAGGGCTAGCCGTCTTTGCAAATGCACTTGTTTAGTCTAACTGGCAGCTTCTATTTTCCTATTGATTTATTGCAGCCGTTGCCGGGCCTTGGTGTGTGCGAAGTCAGGGCACTTCACAACTGCGCCCTGTTTAAACAGGAAAAGCATGCACCATTTTGTCCGGGAGGGAGGGAGCAGCCCAAAGTCTCTGCCTTCAGTTCAATCTCCAGGGGCCCAGACCAACAAAGAAGACATTAAAAACCTGCAGCCCAGAGAGGGAAGGAAACTGCCTCCCCTGGGTCGTCCCCAGTCACTCAGTTCCAAGGTCAGTGGAGACGCACCATGGCGCCTGGACAAAGCCTGCCCTATTGTGACACTCAGCGTGCCCACATTTTCTCCTCCAGTCCCCCAAACCACCTGTCAGCCACTGCGTCCAAGCACAGGAAAGGCACCCAGCAGAGGGGGAGGCAGGGGAGGGGACTGATGGGGCAAGGCCAGGCAAAAACAGAAAACCGAAGCAACCCCCCTGGTCCCGGGGTGGGAACAGGGTCAGGGGCTTTGCAGGAAATTGATTGAGCCCAGTGGGTGATTTCAACTTTTAAAAAGAGGTGGGGGGACCACAAGAGTGAGAGCTACTTCTTTCCACTTGTACGGTTTATGTTTTGACAAATGATGTATCCAATGACCAAAATAGAGAAATGGCAGCTTGGAAATAGAGCCCCAGTATTTGGGATTACAGTCCAGGCGGTCAATCGTCGCAGCAGATAGAATGTACAGAATTCCCGTTGCATGCCCAGCACAATGCTGGATGCCATGAGTCAGAAGAAAACTCAGGCCAAATTCCTGCCCATTTTTCTTGAGGGAGACAAGACATACCCATGAGACAGGGAGCAAGAGAGCATTCTCTATAACTGCATTTATGCTGATCGGATACAGTGCTAAATCCTTCTGTGCGGACCATGGAGAATAGGACAGGATATAATAAGGTGCTACTTGTGCAGATCAGATGGCCCAGCTGCAGGAGCTGGAGGGGGTGGGGCTAACATATTGGGGCTGATGTTGGGGACCTTCCCATGGGAGCTCCAGTCTGTTGGGAGGCTCCCCATTTCCTCCCAGGCTGGAAAGATGGATGAGGCCTTCATTCCACAGTGGTGAGAGGGCTGGAACTTCGAGCCCCTGAGCCCATAATTTTCATTGCTCAAGCAGATCAAGGAACAGGCTTCACTAATGTTGTAAACAACACATCTGAATTTTCTTCCACCAGCCCTCTCCAGGCAGCTGCACCTTCCACAGAACGTTCCAGGCATGGAAATGGTTTGTACTTCTTCCTAAACAAAGTGCCTTTCCAAGTTCTCCCAGGGTGGGGGCGTCTCACCAGCATTATTAACACTTCCTAAAACAGGAAAAGCTGTCAGCGAATTTGGATCACAGATGAACTGGGAAAACTCTCTTAAGAACTTCAACTGCTGGCTGAGAAAAAATTAAGTGACCATATTTTATAAACTTCAAAATAGAGACCAAGCATCATAAGTACTTTGGCGAACTTTAGGACTGTCCCAGCAAGTCCTGTCGTTGTACATACTGGAGAAAGAGCACTGAAATGGGAGTCAGGAAACCTGGTTCTGTTCTGGTGCTGAAACTTAATTGCTATGTGACCCTGAGCAAGTCACTTGATCGCTCTGAGTCTCTTTCCCAGTTTGGAAATGAAGTCTTTGAGCCCTATAGTCTTTAAATCCTTTCTAACTGGAATATTCCATGAGTTTATAAAATGTTTAAAGAGTAAAGCATTATGGGGGTCAGAGTTGGTCAGAACGCTCAGTCACTGGCCCCCAGTCACACACAATTCTAAAGTTCCCATCAGGATGGCAAATGTGAAAGATCCAGAAAAAGAAGCCTCATGACTTCCCCTAAATCAGGGAGGGCAGGTGGAGCAAACACAAAAAGAATGTGTAATGTGGACTTTTCACCCAGAGAACTGGCTTCCACAAAAGGAATTATTAAAATATGCTTTATTTGATGAAATGCTGAATCTACGGTGATTCGGGTATTTCAGAGACTTTGTGGGTGCTGAAGTGGGTCAAACATCATTATTAAAAATAACGTTGAGAATCCTGTGAGGTTAAACCAAGGTCTTCAAAAAGAATCACATTTTTCATAGCCTACAGCCAATTGCTTTTGGAAAATGGGGCTGGCGAGGGAAGAAATGAAAAGCAGATAAAAATCAAACCACAGTGGGGGGAACCTTTGCTCTGAGTGGCCGGTGAGTGTCTCCACAGCTCTTTGGAACATAAAATAAAATGATCCTGCTGGAGTTTAAATGAGAGCCAGATTTTAGAATGGAAACGGTAATTGGGAACGTGTCATTGCAGGTTTCCCCATGTCCTGTTTGCTCTCCTGAGCATGTGAGTGTGTGTGCATGTGCATGTGTGCGTGTGTGTGTGTGTGTGTGTGTGTGTTTGGTGTCAGTTGTGTTCGGGTTTGTATGCAGTCCATAAGGAACTGTGACTGTGTTCCTCTTACTTTTGACAACTTCAAATTACGTGTGCCACCAAACAAATATACAGAAATGATAGTCCAGGCCACCCACGGCAGCTCAGAAAGCATCATTTTGTGTGTGCCATTGGCACAGTTAAATATAATACTAGAGGCCCAGTGCACTAATTCATGAACCAGTGGGGTCCCTCGGCCTGACCTGCGGCATCAGGCCAAAACCACCTCTCTGACATCCCCTGAGGGGTCCCAGATTGTGAGAGGGTGGAGGCCAGGCCGAGGGACCCCACCAGTGCACAATCGGGGCCAGGGAGGGACACAGGAGGTTGGCCAGCCAGGGAGGGACCGCGGGAGGGCTCTAGGGTGTGTCTGGCCCATCTAGCTCAGTCCCGATTGGCCAGACCCCAGCAGCAAGCTAACCTACTGGTCGGAGTGTCTGCCCCCTGGTAGTCAGTGCATGTCATAGTGAGCGGTTGAGTGGCCTTACCATATCATTAGTATATTATGCTTTGATTGGTTGAATGGACGACTAGACACTTAGCATATTAGGCTTTTATTATATAGGACTAGAGGCCCGGTGCACGAGATTCGTGCAATGGGGGGAGGGAGGGTCCCTCAGGCCTGCCTGCACCCTCTTGCAGTCTGGGAGCCCTCGGGGAATGTCCAACTCATGGCTTAGGCCCACTCCTCCCACCACCACCACTGCACTCACCAGCCATGAGCCCAGCTTCTGGCTGAGCAGCACTCCCCCTGTGGGAGCACACTGACCACCAGGGGGTAGCTCCTGCGTTGAGTGTCTGTCCCCTGGTGGTCAGTGCACATCATAGCGACTGGTCATTCTGCCCTTCAGTCAATTTGCATATTAGCCTTTTATTATATAGGATATGCTGGGCATATCCTATATAATAGTTATACTTGCAACTTCCAGTTCCCTTTAATGAGCAAATTGAAATTTGGAGAGGTCAAATAAATTGTCCAAGATCTCACAGATAAAGAGCTGTAGAACCAGGATTCTAACGCAGTTCTGACTATAAATCCCTTTGCACTAAGTCAAGTAGCTTCAGATTTTGTATTTAAGTAGGTCTAGATGCTACAGATAGATAGAATTAAGGGAACTGTCCCATCAAAACATTTTGGCCAATGTGACTGTATATGTTGGGACCATGCAATTTCAACAACATTGGACCTGCCCTTCTCTTCCAAGAATTAAGATGCTGCTCAGTGCAATGGGTTTGGCTCATTCAGTAAACTTTACAGAGTGCCCACTACCTAGTAGGTACTATGGTCTTCTCTGAGGATTTAAAAGATGAGAGAGACACTGATTTTGCCTCAACAAGCTTACAACCTAGTAGGAGGCAGATGTGTAAACTAATTAAGATATGATGAATGAAGAGCTCTAATACTGCTGTTGTGATAGTCAGTATAGGCTAGAGTATGCAGTGTAACAAATTAACCCCAAAAGCTGAGGGCTTAACATAACAAAGGCTTATCTTTCACTTACACTACCTCTTCACCGTGGATTGATAGGGATCTCTGTTATCACAGTGTTTGACCAGGCAAGCAGAACCTCTAATAGAGTAACACACTTATCTTTAGGCATTGGCTTATGCATTTGTGGTGGCTAGCTAAGCAAGTGGAAGTCTGTAGGGCAGGCAGGCAAGAAGGGAATATCACCAGCAAGCTGAAACTTTACTGGCATGAGCCATTTAGAGTTCCTGAGCTCAGGGAAGCCTAAGCCCTCTTTTAAGGGGCTTTCCTGATTAGATCAGGCCCACCCCCAGATAACCTCCCTTTTGATCCCCGCACTTGCAAAATTCAATCACATTTACAAAATTCCTTCACAGAAATACCTAGATCTCTGATTAAAATAACTGAGAACTGTAGTTCAGTCTAATTACGGTGACATATCAGAAAGCATTAGTGTTGTGTGTAATTAACCAGGCCTGCTGACTGAAAAGAAACATCCTCAGTAGTCACAGCAGGGGGAGAGCTGGAGGGACTTGCATGAATAGTTACATTTCAGGTCAAAAATGACATATATATATCCCACATTCAAAGGCTGTTAAATCACGTTGTTTACCCATATCTTCAGAAAAAATCACTTCTACTGTCGTAGTAAACAACCTGCTTCCCTATTTATAATGGTCTGGCCCTCTAACAACTTCAGCACAAAATTATAGCTCATTTACCTTCAAACGTCAGGTGGTCATAATAGTCTGGCCACTCAGTGTATATCACCTCTGCTCATAATCCTCTGGCCAGAACTGGTCACATGGCACCTCCTAACTGCAAGGGTGGGACGTTGACCCTCCCTCACGCCCAGAAGGAGAGGAGAGCTGGAGGGGTCTGCCACAGGTGTTGTCAGGGTGCTCTGACCAGCTTCCATCTTTCCCTCCCCATGTTCATTGTTCACAGGGGAAAGCCTGTACATCAGACTTGGTGATGAGATGAAGACATGCAGGGACTGCCAAGAGCCACACCATGAATAAGGAAGAAGCCAGGTAAGAGCTCACCTCTCCCTCGCTCCAGCTCACCTCCACCCTGCCTTCTCAGGCCTTCCCAAACAGAAGCTCCTTCCAAACCCACTGAGCCCCGTTTACAGAAGGAGAGGAGAGCTGGAGGGGTCTGCCACAGGTGTTGTCAGGGTGCTCTGACCAGCTTCCATCTTTCCCTCCCCATGTTCATTGTTCACAGGGGAAAGCCTGTGCATCAGACTTTGTGATGAGATGAAGACATGCAGGGACTGCCAAGGGCCACACCATGAGTAAAGAAGCCAGGTAAGAGCTCACCTCTCCCTCACTCCAGCTCACCTCCACCCTGCCTTCTCAGGCCTTCCCAAACAGAAGCTCCTTCCAAACCCACTGAGCCCCGTTTACCTGGAGAAAGTTTACATTTGAAATTGTAGGAACCAGGTGACTCCAGAAACAGAATGCTCTCGCCAGACAAGGCTGGCCTCTCTACAGTTAGACAGACCTCTTCAGGCTATGAGACCCTGAAGTTCAAAGAGATTTGGGACTTCTGCATACCTGTGGTCCTGAGAGCTCCACCAGGTGGCTTGCAAAGAGTATTAAGGCAGCATATCAACAACTCCTCTCAAGGAGGGCAGGGACCTTCGATGGATTGGACTCTAGCAATATGTTCATCTGTGAAACTTACCAAAGGCTAAGGGTTGATTCAAAGTGATAATGATCAACCGGGGGAAGGTCAATGGGGGAAAAAAGGAGACGTATGTACTACTCTTTGTAATACTTTAAGCAACAAAATAAAATTTTTTAAAAAAGTGATAATGATCCCTGGTCACTGCCAAACAAATGCCATCAGTGTCTACCATAAATTGAAATAAAGAAAGTCTGGGCAACAGGGACCAGATATGGCCTTTTCCTTCTCTCTAACATTATTGAGTGCTTGTTGTGTGCCAGGCACTGTGCTGAGCACTTTCCACAGAAGATTCATCTAATCCAGTGAGTCTGATATTGAACACATTTTTCCCAAGGTCACAAAGCCAGTAGGTAGTAGAGGCAAGATCCCTACCAAGTCAAACTGATTCCAAAAACCCACACTCCTGCCACCAGAGCCAGCACATAGTGTCACCCAGGCGATGTCCACATGAGTGCATCTGGTCAAGGGAGCAAATGAGGGCTCCATGGCCACCCATGAACCCGGGCCTGGGCTGCCTCAGCCTGGAAGGGGGCCTTTCTCTAAATCTCCCAAAGGCTCCAGAGAAGTGGGGGCAGGATAGGCAGAGCCTTGTTAACCTCTGACCCTCTCCACTAAAGACCATAAGCCAGGAAGGAACCTTATGTCCTCTGACCCCAGTCTCACCTCCTGATGGTCACAGCTGAGCCTTGAGTGCACATGTACTTGTGGGAATATTTCTCGAGAACCTACTATGTGTGCTAAATGCTATCAGAGGATAGAAGACGCATAAGACATGACCTTCACATCAAACTGCTTACAATCTCATAGGAAAAACAGTACAAACACATACTAATAATGTGAAATAAAAGATGACATTAACAAATGAAGGAGACCATAAAAAGCATTCAGAGCACCCTGGGAGCTAGAAGGACTCATTTGTTCACTTAGCCCCAAGGGAGGAAGAAGAGGCCTTCCAGGTCAGCGGCACAGCCTGAGACAAGCCCGAAGCCAAACTGTGCAAGGTGTGGTTGGCAGACATCCCTCCAGCTCACACCAACCAGCTGTCATCTGCAGGGAGCTCAGAGACACCTGCAAGTATAACTTAAGGGAGTCCGTGCTTCAGGACCCCCAGCACAGGTGCAGCCACCCAGCAGCCTTGTCAAAGAAGGTCAACAGCCTCGGTACAGATGTAGCACAAGTGAGCACAATGTAGGGGCTGCAGCAAGAAGGAAGGAAGGCTTTGCACAGTTCAGCTCAGGGTTTGGAATTGAAACATGCATCACACTTGCTGGCCCAGCTCTCCTGGTCACAGCCACCCACCCTGGGCTCTCCTGCTCCCAGGGTCCACCTTCCTGGCTCCAGTTACAGCTTCGGGGCCCAGAGCACAGCCAGGGGCTCAGGAGCCTCCTGATGGCAACACTGACAAGCGGGGCCTTCACACCCATCCCTTCCTGATGCTCACCTGCCTCCCCTGACCCCGCTCCCTTCTCTGGGAGTGTTGGAGGAGAAAATGTCCTTAGAGAGCATCCTTCTTTGCACCCCTTGCTCCTAACCATCACCCTCCCCACTGGCCCTCCCCAAATGCCATTCCTCCCCCCAACACTCACACACACATTCTCTCCCTCTCACCCTCACCTCCCTTCCCTCCCCCAACCCTTCCCCTCCATTTGTTTCAATGAACAGCCCCTTTTATCTATTCTGTAGGTACAAATGAAGCTGTCAAATTTGATCAGACGCTTGATATGACAGGCTGTGGGAGTCAGGACCCCTTGAACAGAGTGGGCCTTGTCTGTCACAGCCTGCCTGACACTTCCCATAATGCCCAGACTGATGAGATTCTGAGTAGGGCCCAGCACATTTTCAACTCTATTTTGGGTGAAAACCCTTCTTGAAAGATCTTGAAAGGAGCTGGCAGTTCAGCTGCCCGGATGATTAATGAGGGTTGGCTCCGCTGGATGGATTTCTCCTGGTGCCAACAGCCGTCCTCCCAACAGGCTAGAACGTGTTGCCGTTGACTTCCCCCCAGCACTTCCCCCTCACAGCAACACCCCAAAAAAAACCTTTCCCACCAATCCGAGGACATTCCCCCCACCACCACCACCCCTCACCTCTGCTCACAGCCACCTCTATCCCTGCATCGCTCCCATTCCTCTCTGGTTTTCTGATGCAGGAGCAGCCCAGCATATGGAAACCGTTAACCATTACAGCTGAGTGAGGCCTGGCTTGAGTGAGCAGGGACTGCAGGTTTGAGGGGTGCAGAGGGTGGGCTGGGAGAGAACTAAAGAGGACAGGGACCCAAGCTTCCTTGAGTGCCATGCCACACGCCCCAGTGGTCAGGGATGGGCCTCTCTGCTTTTTCTCCAAGGATCTCAGGAGCTTGGGGACAGAAACCATGGGGTGTCTAAAGTCCCAAAGAGATAAAGCATCAAAGTCTTTGTTTTTCTCTTATCTCCCAGTGTTTCTCAGAGCGGGTACTATTGATGTTTGGAGCAAGAGTTCTTTACTGGGCAGGACCCTTCTGTGCAGGGTGGAAAGTTTAGCATCCTTGGTCTCAAACTTGTACATAGCGCCACCCCAGCCACCTTCAATATGGAGACAACCAAAAATATCCTCTACAATCCCAAGTGCTCCTGGGGTGGTACTGGCCCTGGTAAAGGGGCTCCTCCCTCCCTGATGCCTTGAGGGCCTTGCCCACTTCTCCGCTTCCTTCCGCTCTCACACCCCTCAAGCCCACTCAGCCAGGAAAGCACCACCCATCCCAATACTAAACTTTCTCCTCTGCTGCTTGCCTCAAACCAACTCTGCTCTAAACTCTATATCCTTCCCTTCCTCTTCTGCTTTCCTGTTTTCCCCAACAGACTATGGCTTATTCATGCTTCAGGGAAAAGAATGGCACCCAAAAATTCTTTGGGTTTTACTTTCTCAGGATCCTTCAGGAACAAGCCAATGGATGGTAGTTTGGGGTCAGGAATGTGCATTTCTTTTTGGAACATCCATAGATTCCTTTTTCAAGCCAGTCTCCGAGGGTTCGGGACTCTATCACTTCAGGAGCAAGCCAATGGATGGTAGTTGGGGTCAGGAATGTGCATTTCTTTTTGGAATATCCATAGATTCCTTTTCAAGCCAGTCTCCGAGGGTTCGGGACTCTATCAGAAGAGAAGCTGGGTGGCTCCCTGTGGCCAGGGCCATCACTGAGATCTCTTATGAAGCAGGCTAAGCACATTCCATGGGCCAGGCCATGGGGATTGTTCCCAAGAATGCCAAGCCACTCCCCATTTTCTTCTTTTCCTTTCCTTCTGAAAAAGAGGGGGGACCCTACAGTTTACCTACCCCCAGGCCACTGGGTAAACGCCCAATCAGCTCTGAGATCATCCGGTTCCCAGACGGACCCAGCACTATGAGTGCATTCATTCAGCACCATCTATGGGCATCTACCACATGCCAGGCACAGGGCTAGACTCTGGGCATACAATTGTGAGTAAACAGACACAGTTCCTGCCTTCATGGAGCTTACAGACTAACAAGGAGGGGAGGGAGGACCTAAACACATCAATGTATAATTATAAATTGTGATAGCAGCGGTGAAAGAAAAGCAGAATGCACACAGAAAGGGTGCAACAAGGAATGCTCATTTAGAACTAAGGTCAGGGAGAGTCTCTTTGGGAACATGACCTTGAAGCTGAGACCTGAAGGCTAAGTGGTTAGCCAGGTGAAAACGAAAGTGTGTCTCAGGCTAGGGAAATCCACACCTGAACATCAGCCAAATTCTCCTGTCATGAGGTGCTTTCCATTGTAGCTATGCCTCCAGGAAGGACAAACACTCAGTCACTCAGCCTGAGTCTGGGAAGAACCAGAAGAAGCAAGGACTGGGAGGAGAAAGGGAGTGAGGGGTACGGAGGGAGAGCCCTGACCGCCTAGTCACCCTTCAGTCTGGGGCACCAACAACTGCCTTGGCAAGACAGGACCTTGGACCAAGGCAAACCAGAGGGAGACCAGAAAGTGATTGGGCCAAAGCGCATCTCTCCAGAGGGTTAATGAGAGGCCTGGGACAGAGCTTTGAGGTCTTCTAGCTCCTGGAGCTGTGGCATGGAGCTGCTGATGGAGACAGAGATTAAACTAATGATCACTCAAATGAATACAAAATCACAAGGTTCTTCCCCAGAGTATGAAGCTTGGGGGAAACTTGGCTTCTGTCTTGCAGAAAGATAATTTTTGAATGAAAAATGGAGGGGTGTGTTTCTTACTCTTGGAAACCCATTGGCTGCCCATTGTCTAATCAAGGCCAAACCTTTAGCCTAGTATTCAAACTATCCACAACATGGCCCCACATCCCTTCCCACCCTGCCGGCCAGAACCCTCAGGGGAACCAAGTGGGACTCAGCTTCCCAGACATCAAGCTCTTGCTTTGAGTTGTTCCTTCTCCCTAAAAAACCCATCTCCTCACAAGTTCACTGGCCTCATGTTCACCCAACCAGTCATGATGCCCCTGCTCTGAATCCCTTGCACCCCTTATTTTTGTCCCCTTTATAGTCCTCTATGTGAGGGCCCCTCATTGCCCCTCCAGTGGACCATAAGTTCCTTAAAGACAAGAAGGGTGTTTTATTCATCTGTATGTCCTCTATGTGCCTAGGACAGTGCCAGGCACTTAGTGGACAATCAATAAATGCTTGCTGAATTCCATTTAACCAGAAAACAGCTAAAGGGCTTAAAAAGCAGTCATCTTTGAACTGAAGCCATTAGTTGGGTGAGAGAAGAGACCCTGGGGGTAAAACTCAAAGGAGGGACAAAGCCAGAGTCATCAGAAAAGAGAGAATGTAAACCCTGACCAATGGCCTGGCGACCAGTTCCTCCAGAAGTCTGTCCTTCTCTATCCGTCTCCCCATGTGCAGAACTGGATGGGTGGTCCTGAGGCAGCCACACAGGACGCTGACTAGAGCAGTGAACCCTGGAGGCAGGCAGAGGAGACCCGCTGGGACTAGGCAGACCATCCGTGACCTTCTTCCTCTACCAACCCACCATGTCAGCTGAAATTCCCCCTCTCAACTCATTCCTTGGAGTTAAAGAATAAAGTCCTAAAAAAATCATTAAAATGTGCTTGTCAAAGGGGCAGAGGGAGAAGACAACCCTCTTCAAAAACCTGTTTGGGAACAGCCAGCACCAGGTAGACAGAGAGCAGGCTCTGCAGGGAATGAGACATGAGACCACTAAGGGGTGGGAAGGAGCCAGGTCAGAAAGTTCTAGAGCATGAACATTTTCCCAGGAAAGGCAGCTCCGGGGTTAGTGCCCCCGGGGAGAAGCTGGCAGCTGGGCAGCACACACACTGAGAATTCGGAGAAAGAGGACTTCCTTTCAAAGAGCAGCCCTGCCACAATGAAGAGTCTCTAGTTAATCCTTCTTGCGCCCACTGAAAGCCACCACCTTGACCTGCGCCGTTGCTGTATTCAGTGTCCCGTCTATGCCTGTTGAGCAACAGGCACTCAATAGACATTTCTTCATTAAAGCAATAAGGTTGTAGAAAGGATATGAGAATGGATCCCAAAGAGAAACTCATCCTCCCTCTCCATTCTGCAAAGGGACCCAGAAGACCTTTGAAAATTCAGGCTCACGTTGCTGGAAACCATCCTGAAATGAGACAAGTCCCCCCAGCTGGCAGACAGAGGTCCTCACCTGAGCAGTTTGGGAAGAACACACTTTACAAACTTCCCCCACCAGCTTTTGGAACAGAACCGAGCTCCCCGCTGTCTTTCATGATTTCTTCAGGGAGAAAAGGAATTTTCCTGGCCATTGGGCCAGAATATAAAAACAAGGCTACATAAAGCAGGCCTACGACAGAAAGAGCAGGCCAAAAACAATATGCTCCTCTCTCCCCTGTTTTTTCAGAACCTCGACTTCTTTTCCCAGTGAGGAGGAGGAGGAGAGGGGCCCAAAGCCTAATGACCCTCTGCCCCCTCGCCAGGACAGAGGCCCTCCAGGCAGGGAGTCAAAGAAAACTTTTCCGAGACTGATTACCGAGAGGGTAACTAGGTACACAGAGCACATGTGAGCAGGCTCCTCGTTTCCAATTCAGGACTGTCAGATGGTGATTAATGACTAACAGCCACAGAGCAGCCTTGATTGCCAAGTGCCGTATTGTTAATGCTGACATTTAATGAGGCCGGACACAACTCCAGCACAATTCCACACCATCATCTGCAAATAGCGCTCGACGGACTTAATTGGTTAAGTATTTGTGTGTGTATATGTGTGTGTGTGTGTGTGTGTGTGTGTGTGTGTGTGTGTGTGAGAGAGAGAGAGAGAGAGAGAGAGAGAGAGAGAGAGAGAGAATTATAAAAGGCAAGAGAAAGGAGTGAGAAGTCTGTGTGTGAATTTGCCCCATGTGGACATCTATATGTTAATATATGTGAATGTCTTACGAGTCAGGTGGAGTGGGTCCGCATGACTGTGTATGCCGACCTGCAACATCACCTCAGGCCCCAAAAGAAAAGTCTCTGGGAGGTGACACCTCGAACTGCACCCTCCCCACCCTGACACTCCATCTGACCCCTGCTGTGGTCTCCCCACCACCACCACCACCACCATCACCGCTGTGTCTCAGGGCCAGCCAGGGCTGGCGTGTTTGTGAAGTTGAAACACAGGCAAGAGAGTTGAAAGAAGAAGTTGTCTAGAAGTGGGCCTGGATCCCGGGCTCCTAAGAAGCCACTTTTTCACTGGACTCAGATCAATGGTCCCTTGGCCCGTCTGGCTGGGCAGGTTCCTCCTCTGCCAAGAGAGAACTCTTGCCCCCATGCCGGAACTCAGCATTCTCTGGGGAGAGGAATGGAATCCATTTTATTGTTCTAGAAATAGAGTCCCAGGCGATAGGGACAGGGAGACTGGCCCAGCAAGGATTCTCTGGGCCAACTGTTCAAGGTGACAAAGGGCCCAGGGAAGGAGATGTTGGCTCCAACAGGGCAGATTAGTTCAAGCAGCTTGTATTCACAGAATCCTGGCAGTACTCAGGATGTTGTGGCTTTGACTTCCCGGGACAGAGGGAGGGAGGTGAGGCCCAGGTAGCCCGGTCTAGTTGGAGAAATAACAAGTGGACGGAGAAGAGCAGCCTGGGCAGTGGATGGTAAGGGCAAATGAGTCGCACAGGTGGTCAGTGCCACCAGTATTCAGAGGACAGGCCAGTTCAGAGGAGGGGGCTGGAGATGTCTAGAAAGGAGTATGAAAAATGGTCTGAAAGATGGAAGGCCTTAGGTAGAAAGAGCTGGGAAGGCCATTATCCAGGTGAGCGGTTGGGGAAGTTGAATTCCCATTGATTCCCCCTTTCAAGCCTTGTTCCTCAAAAATGTGGCCCTAACACCAGCAGGCAGGAGCTGGGACTTTCTCCTGTGGGTGTCCCACATCTAGGGTCTATGTTCCGGCTCAGTGGTTGGAACCTAAACACTCCAGGCCGAGGAATTCAGTTCATTACTGGGGCGTCCTGTAACTACTGCCGCTGGCTGGCCTTCTCTCTGTTAGGCATTCCTAACCCCCCTGATTGCCATTGCCCTGCTCCAGCCACTCTAGGTGTGGGAGGACCAGCCTCAGAAAATAATAACTAAAAGCTAATGTTTTCTCTTGTGACTCTGGGTCTATGGGCGCCCTGCTGTGACCCAACCTTCCAAACCCTTTCTGTGAATCACCATGTCTTCCCTGCCTGGACTCTCTTTGAAACAACAGTTAGGGGCTCTTCCCACTAGCTGCCTCTTTTTTCTCCCCCTGCCAAAGTAAACGTTTCCCCCAAGCTTCACTCAATGTGCCTGTGACCTCGACCCTGTAACACAGCTCTGAACATGTAGGAAAGAACTTAGAGTGGGAGCCAAGAGACCCGGGTTCCAGTTCCTGCAACTCTGCTTCCCAGGTGGCCCAGGGCAAAGCACTTCACACACCCAGGCCTCAGTGCCCTCCTCCTCGATGAGGGGATGGGGCCAATGGGTGATCTCTAAGGTCCTTTCCAGCTGTAACCGTCTGTGATTGTATTTCACAGAATTGTGGTGAGGACCAAGTAAAATGAGATGATGGATGTTATCGTACATTGAGAAGCGTAAAATGATACGCAAGCATATGGTAATGAGCAGCCTCCTTTCCTCCCATGGCTCACCAGCATGAGTCTTTATAAGTGTCCTCAATAGACTGGGGGCAACATGAGGGCAGAGATGGCAGTTTCTACTTCTTTTGTATCCTCTCTCAGTGACTACACTCGCAGCAGGCACCCAACAATGTTGCTTACTGGTCAACAGGCTGACCACCCTCCTGGCTGCTCATTCACCTAAAGGAACTCATAAGAAGCTTAACAGGAACGTGGTCACCTTGGCTTCTTAAGGGAAGAAGGTAAAGGCCTCCTTTAAATATGCACATCTTACTTTCCTTGAGGAAAAAATATAGTTTACCCCCCTTAAAATTAGTTGGATTTGGAAATTCAAGTGGAATTTTAAATACTGCCTTGCAAATTAGCACATACCAGCATGCTCAAGGCTTAATTCCATCCCTCAAGTACTCACTGAGTGTGCTTAGTGCTGAGTGCCCAACCTCCACTCAGAAGAAACACTGTAAGTAGAACTTTTTAACAAACATAGTAAGACTTAGACATCGAGATAAATATCATCCCATTAAAGCTGTTGTCCAGTTACCTTGGTCTGAACTCTGGAACTCTTGGAAAACCACCTTCAAAGCCCATCACATTCTTTACTGACAATGACAAATCTTTGTGTGCTGATTAAGTGAGAGAAATGTCTCTTGAATTCAAGCCTAGTGAGTAAGCTGGTTGGTCAGGTCCAAAATCTAAATAATGTGCACCTCATAATGATGCTCTTAGGAGCACGTAGGAATCGTGTGCAGCCTTCCCATGGGCATAGTGTAAAGGTCTTCTTTCACTGACTTGCATGAGTTGAGCTGTGTCTATAAAATCAATCTCATGAGAGATCTCTTTGCTTCTGCCCTGGCCCTACACCCCACCCCCAATCCCCATGGACTACTCTCAAGACAGCAGCCCAAGAGATGTTTTTAAAAATAAGTCAGATCATGTCACTCAACTGATTGAAACCCTGCAAGAACTCCCGTCTTACTGTGTAAAGGCCGAAGTCCTTAGGGGTCTTCTGAGACCCTACATGATCCAGCTCCGGTGTCTTTTCCCAGCACTGCCTCTTGCAGTCACTCAGCTCCAGTCCCATGGCCCCCTGGCCCTTCCTCAAACATGCCAGGAGTGCTCTGACTTAGGACTTGGCCCTAGCTGGCCCCTTTGTCTGGAAAACTTTTCTCCCAGATATCCACTTAGGTAAATCCCTCAGTTTTTTTCAAGTCTCTGGTCAGTGCTCAACTTCTCAGTAAAATCTAGTCTGACCTTCAGTTTCATACCTCTATTAATAATGCCTTCTATTTAATACTTTCCATTTAATAAGTCTACACACAGACACAGACACACTCACAGACACACATTCACTCCTGATCCCCCTTACCCTGTTCTTCTTTTTCTTTTTTCCATGGTACTTGTCACCTTTCACTGTACTATATAATTCATCTCTATATTACTTATTGCAGGAGTGGGGAACGTCCATCCCACAGGCCATAGAAGGCTCTCAAACTCATTTGGTCTGGCCCTGCCAAGGCATTAGGGGTGAGTTAATAAAATGTTTGACCAAATACAGCAGACTAATTTTTAAATTGATAATTTTGTATGGCCCATGAATGATGTTATAAATATCCAAATGGCCCTTGACAGAAATAAGGTTCCCCACCCCTGACTGATAGTGTGTGTGCTTGTCTATATTCCCTGTTAGAATCTTGGCTGGGGGCGGTGGGGGGGCGGGCGCTAAGGGGCAGTATCTTTGTCTGTTTAGTTGAATCTCAAAAACCTAGAACTGGCACTCAATAAATATATGTTGAATTGGATTGAATTGAATGATAGGTCCCAACTTATATATAGTATAATCCCTGCCTTTCAGTTGCTTACAACTCTGATGGTTAGAAGTAGAGACACACATGGAAGTGACAGAACAGTACACACCAGTGACTGAGAGGAATCCACAGCAATGCTGTCGGCGCTGTGCAAGGATGAGTGCAGGCTGGAGGAGGAGACAGGGCTGGGTGAGCCTCTATCTAATCAAGCAAATCTCCTTGTCCCCAGCACACGCCCAGATCATTTCAGCCTCTACTCATTTGCTCACGCAGTCCCTCCGCTGAAGTCCCCTACTCTTCCTGATCCCTTACCCAAACCCAACCCACCCATTTTTTTAAAATATATTTTATTGATTTTTTACAGAGAGGAAGGGAGAGAGATAGAGAGTTAGAAACATCGATGAGAGAGAAACATCGACCAGCTGCCTCCTGCACACCCCCTACTGGGGATGTGCCCGCAACCCAGGTACATTCCCTTGACCGGAATCGAACCTGGGACCTTTCAGTCCGCAGGCCGACGCTCTATCCACTGAGCCAAACCGGTTTCGGCTCAACCCACCCATTAATGCTCAGCCCCAGCCCCCTTCCTCCATACAACTTTCCTCACTGACTTCTGTTTCCTCTGAGCTTTTATAGCACCTCTATTTTGTATCAGACCATTTAGTCTTTAAATAGAAATATGTGTGTGTGTTATTTCCCCGACTAAAGACCACATCCTTTGCTTCTCTCTTTGGAATGATGCCAAGCACTGGTTCAGTAGTGGCACCTGACACATGTGGCACCAGTTGGTTGGTCAAGAGGCAGAGAGAAGAGAAGAGAGCATTCAAAGCACAGAAAACCTCAAAAGCAAAGATGCTATGGTGTGAACTGCCATGGTGAGTTTAAAAACCACGGCAGTAGTTCTCAGTCCTAGCTGAGATTCGAATCTCCCTGTGGGGACCCCACCCCAGCCCACCTATATCAGAATACCAGGAATGTGGCCCAGCCATCACTATTTTTTAAAAGCTCCCCAAGTGATTCAAATGTGGAGGTAGAGATAAAAACAACCACAGTATTAGAAAACAAAAACAAAAAACGAAGGAGTAAAAGAAAAAAGGGTATAAGGGAAATTGTAAAGCAGGCCCAAAAACCTGTAATTATGCCTATCCTTTTTTTTCCATTTTGTTCTTATTAGTTTGTCATGGAAATTTGTCTTTGTCAAAGTCATCTGGATGGATCAGCTGTGCACAGATGTTCCTGTCCTCGGCCATGGAAAGAACAGCAGCACCAGCAAACATGGGCCTGGCCAGGCCAGGGTCAATCTGTACCCACGGGATTCAGAAAAGTCTGGGCAAACTAGAGGACTATTTTCCATCACTTGAAAATATATGTTGCAATGTCTCCCCCTCCCAGGTCATCAGCATTCTGTTTACTCTCGCTCATGCCTGCCCTGCCCATCACAGGAGCCAAGGAGTGTGTAAGCTATGTTCAGGCTACTGGTTCAGAAATTCCTAGCTAATTCTTCCACCCCTCCTCCTTCCACATTCTCTGAAACTGCAAAGTTGCACCTCCTTGCTCCTGAAGGCACCCCCAGCTCAAGGGCATTGAAGAGCATGCCAGGAACTTGAAGAGCTGGTGAGTCCTCCCCTGGTCTGGTCTGTGGATGTTTTCTAGCACACCACCTTTCCTCCTCCGTCCTCCTTTCTCTAGATACAAAACTCAGAGGCAGACCAAGCAACCAAGCTGCACTTCCTGTGAGCGGCCTTCAAGGACGCCTATGCAGCCCGGGCCTGCCCTCCCACCCTACCGACTGGCCACACCTCCACACACTGAACATCGCTGTCACCAAATGCCACTGTTGGGGGCTGACAAGACAAGTGCTTCTGGGAAAGGACAGGGGCTTCCGTTCAGAGTAGGCTGTGAAGCACTGAGATGAAAACTTTTCCTGAACCAAGATCTGCTTATTTGGGAACGGAGGGTAGGAGGCAGGAAGAGTAGGAAAAGGAACATAAAGGGAAATATGTTGACGCTTAGTGGCTGAAGGAGGGAGAGCAGGGAGTGCCAGGGAAGGAGGGGGAAGGTAGTGTGGAAAGGCGGGCTGGAGGGCTGACGACAAGCTTCCCCATGTCCACAAGCTTGCCAAGACCCAGCCCTCGATCCCAGGGGTCACAGTGACGGCTGACCTCTGAGGCCACATCCTGTCACCTTCTCACCCCCTGGTCTCTGTGCAGGAATCAGGTCTGCCAGGTGCTGGCCAACCTGTGGCCTGTCCTAGCTAAAACTGGCCCCTTGGAAAATGGCAGGGAAAGAGACCAGCCCCCAGC